>NC_079477.1:1637821-1940851 GCF_026230105.1 Diorhabda sublineata | reverse complement strand
CATTCTGTACTAGCAACACATTTTTTATTAAATTGTCTTGAAATTTCTATAATTGTAATAATAAATATTGTTAAAAAACCAATTAACGCAATACAAAAGTTTTATAATCGATACGATTCATCAATCCACAAATCTTTTAGATTAATAATTTTAAAACAACCTCCGTATTTAGAGACTAGATATATTCTTTCACTCTGTATACAATATTTTACTTACCATACAGATTTAAAATTGAAATAATATTTTTGCATAAGTTCAGGTCTCTTTTTGATATCGTTTTCTACTATTTATCATTTTTGTTTTATCATTTTGTTCCAACCCGCTAATTTGGACCGTACTTGGAACAGTTATTTGATGCGTTTCTTATAGGTTCGTTCCAACCATTGAATTGAATTAAATTTACGTACGGTGACTGTTCCAATCGGGGCTTATAGTTATATAAACGATTCTCTTTTGCGTTCCAAGCGACTTAAGTATCGTTTGAGAATCGTTTTCGGTCTTTTCGATACTTGGTTAATAGCAAGTACTGTTACTATAGCCGGATATTGCTCAGAAAATGTTTATAAACTTTTCCAATAACCGATCCAGACTCGTATATTGAAACGAACTTTTACCTTTCAATTTTATGATTGGAACGAACCTATGAACTATTATAGAATATATGTTATGTAACCCTAAATGCAAAAATGTAAATTATGTTGCTTACCTTGTTAATGTAAAAAATGACAACAATGACATATTGTCATTGCTGACATTATTGACAATATCCTTAAGTTCTAAATAATTATTGTTGACTATATAAAATAGGATCATATATAAAATGGAGTGTCTAATAGCAAATGTTGATCATATTAAATTTGATATAGAAGTAGCATTAGAAGAACAGTATGGAGCTCTTCCATTACCATTTAACGGCATGGACAGTAAGTAATAATTGTTTTTTAAATATTAATCATTTATTTTACGAAATTTCTTCCTTTTAGAATCTACAGCGGCGGTTTGCTTATTTTTCACTGCACCTAATGGCTGCTCTAAAGGTCCTCAATGTCCCTTTAGACACGTTAGAGGTGACAGGACAATTGTTTGTAAACATTGGTTAAGAGGACTGTGTAAAAAAGGAGATCAGTGCGAATTCTTACACGAATATGATATGACAAAGATGCCAGAGTGTTATTTTTATTCGAGATTCAATGCATGTCATAATAAAGAATGCCCCTTCCTACACATTGATCCCGAAAGTAAAATAAAAGATTGTCCTTGGTACGACCGTGGTTTCTGTAGACATGGTCCACATTGTAGACATAGACATGTGAGGAGAGTATTGTGTACTAATTATTTAGCCGGATTTTGCCCGGATGGACCTAAATGTAAATATATGCATCCAAGATTTGAGCTTCCAGCACCTCCAGACCAACTGAAAGAACAAAAGAAAACACCTGTTATTATTTGTCATTTTTGTGGGGAACACGGTCACAAAGCTATTCACTGTAACAAAATGGTCGATCCTACTAAAGTACAATTTATTCAAACTGATGATAAAGACAAAGGACCTGAAGTTAATCCAGAAATTGCTGCTCAAAATTCATATTTACAGAAGATGCTACCGAAAAGACTGGAAGATGTTACTTGTTACAAATGTGGTACTAAAGGACATTATGCTAATAGATGTCCGAAGGGACATTTAGCTTTTTTGTCACAGTCCAAAACTGGTAATAATCAAGAAAATTGTGATTTATAAGTGAAGTTTTATTTAGGAATAATTATTTTAATAAATATTTAGCAGAATTTTCAGTCATCTTGCACTTATTACCTAAGAAATATCATATTCATGACTGCATCCTATTAATTTTTCTCAAAAGTAAGTGGACTCCTTCAAAATGTGGCTTCTTTTCTTGTTATTTTGTGTATCTAAGCTTGCAGTTTTGCCATACCCATTGTCTTAAGGTGGTATTTGATGAGATCAGAAAACTGACCACCAGCTTCATCTCATTTCTCGACATCTAGTAAAGACTTTTCCATTCTCTTGGACCTCCTCCAGTAAGACTCTATATCATCATTTAGGCTTCCTTTCATTTCTTTGTTGATGTGAGATGTAATGAGGCCACAGTAGAACTGTTGTCCAAAATATAGAGTCGTTGTCCCTTTATTTGGCAAAACTTACATCTTTATGAAGATAATGGGGCAAGCCGTGATCATTAACAAGTGTTGAGATTTTTAAAGCTTTATTGTCATAGTTATTACTAAGGAAGGATTGAAATGATCAAAAATTTGAAATATACTCATGTTTTATTATTTTTACTCTTTTACATATAGTACAGTACACCTATGGCGTTAATATAACAAAAATAATTCGGATATGATAACACATTTATGCTGAAATAGATTTTATTATTAAAATAATATTTTTGCTACTATACACATTTTGCACTGGATAATCACCAATGATATTTTCCCTTAAATCTATTTAGATAATTAGAATTATGCTTGATAGGATTTACCAGCAACGTAGATATACTTTTAGTCAAAGCATCGTTGCTGTAGATCCAAAGTAAATATTAAAAAAAAAAGAACAATACACAACAAATATGTTTTAATTGTTCAATCACAATCGATATTTGTAATGTAAAACTGGTATATCTTGCCCGCAAGATTCATTGTTTTAATAACCAATAAAACGACAATTCTACAGAGTATTTCGAAATATTTTTTTTATAGACGTTTCACACAGATTGTCCAAGGTCGAATCATTTTTGTAATTAAAATTCAGAGCCCTAGATGGATCTGCCAGCATAACTTTATATAAAGTTTTGACACATAAATTGATAATTTAATGTTGGTATTTGCGAAAATTACGAAGTGGGCGACATCTGTTAATTTTCTTTCAAACTTTAATAGAAGTGAACAATAAAACCAGAATACGAACTAATTTTGTTGTTTTATAAACATTACAAAGTGTTATTTGAAATTTTAGTTTAAATAGTGAAATAATATACCTGTTTAAAGTGTTTTTCTTATATAAAAAGACCACACATCCATAAGGTGTACTTCGAAAACAATAAAAAAGTGGTAAAAATTGTAAAAAGTAGTAGTTGTTAAAATCCTATTCTTGTGCCCATTTTTGGTAGGTTCGTGTAGATATTCAAGTCTCTTCCTCCTGTATTTATATGAATAAGTGCATTTCAAATATTTAACAACATAGTTAAGATTAATTGGGCTGGGAAGCTAGACCTGACGTCTGTTGACACAAACTTTTAATATTTTTTGAATTTGTTTTTCTCCTAACAAGATTACAACTAATAAATTTCCAACTTTATTTATTTTGAAATTGTGCCATTTTGAGAAATTCTATAAACAATAAAAGTAATAAATTTATAAACAAAAATTCACGAGTGGTGTTTCTTTCCTTCAGCAATGAGAAAAAAATCCTCATTTGAGGTTATGGTTATAAAAGTATAATGATCAATCTAACAAATTGTATAAATCAGCTGATGCCCATTTAAAAATGATCTTTCTTCTTTAAAATGAGAAAAATATTGTCTATTTATAGTATAAATGTGTGAAACTTGAAAAGAAAAAACTCCATTCAATTTAAAATTGACGATATTTAAAGACGTTTTTAGAAACTATATTTCGATCACACTCTGTAGAATCGGTTTAAAACCAAATTCAGTTTTCCTGGTAAATAAGTTGTTCACGATATGATTAAATATTCATTGTATATAAAGTTGTGCTCCATAAAAACATAATGCATTCTCACAGAAATGTCTACTTTAAAATCTATACGGTTATAATTGTTCTAACGTATTTAGAATTTCGAAAATTAGATAATGACAATTCCTTAATTACAAAGTGAAATATAATAAATCCATTTTTTTATGATTGTTTGAAGTAGAAAACTTTCTTACCGATATGCATGTCAACCAGTGTAAATTGGTTGCATAAACTAACTGAGTCTACAAGTGGGTCCCTCTATTTAGGTATTTGTTGTACTTCTCAAGACAAATTGCATTTTACTTTAAACATAATGACGTCGTGGCATGAAATGTTTGGAAGGGAATTATTTTATTTTTCTGTTTTAGAATATAGAAACAGTTTTGGAAGTAAAATAAATTCTATTGATTATAGATCAAATAAATTGAAGTCCATTTATAAGAAATTGCTTAATGTAGACTTTAGACCGTCCAGCAGCCAAGTCTTTTTTTTTCTAAATACGTTAAGAGTTTTCTTTAAAAACATATTTTTGACACTAAATCTAACACCTTCTATATTAAGTTTACACAAATCCAGTTGAAAATCTGAAAAAGCGTGGAAACTATTTCATGTTCAGTTTAAACAATAAAAATTTTCCAAATTAGCAGTCAAGCTTTTATGAAAAATTATTTTAAAGTAAATATAATAGATAGCATTAAATGATTATTTTATATATATATCTGTTATATAATGAATATTTCAAATAAGTTACGTCAATTCTTATGAAAGCACACAAAAATTGAACATGTGTTGTACAAAATTACAAATATTCGAATTTTCATTTCAATATATACGGAGTGTCCCACGACACTTTGGCAGTACCATATTTAAATGTATTAATGCCAATATCCTTAAGCAAAATTGAATTTTTGATATATTTTGAAGATATGAAGGCGAATCTTTGATTGTGGAATCATTTTTGGTAATAAAACATTGGAAAATTATGAGTTTTAATTATTTTGTTTTCACAAATTTTTGTAGGTTAGGTTAGATTAGTTTTTTTACGTCTTAGACCTTTTTATATGTTTTTCGTGATGATTTTAGTTGTATTTTCATATAAAACAATTTTTACAACACAAAACCCAACCTAAAAATATTAATTTTTCGATTTTTTATGAGCAAAAATAGGGTCAACGCCACTTCTAATCAAAGTTAGGTTAGGTTTTTTCCAAATTTATCGATATTAACTTGTATACAAGAAGTCGCAGGACTTTAGATGTAAAAAAGTGTGTGAAAAGTAAGAAACTTATTAGTTTCCAGTAATTATTACTGCCAAATGTACCGTGAAAACGTCGCTGTACATATACAATAGTATTTTTAATACCTATGTAACAACCCGGCTCGTTTTAATAAAAAATTCAAGCTGTTTACACTACTTGCAGCAGTGTACTTTTCTTATTCCCCCCGTAACAAAGTTGTTTATTCACCTATTTTATAGACGTTCCACACAGATGGCTCAAGGTCGAATCATTTTTATAATTAAAGTTTACAGCCCTAGATGGATCTGTCAGTATAACAATATGTGAAGTTGGCGAACTTGACACAAAACTGGATAATTTAATGTTGGTATACATTGCACAGTTGATGATTTATTATTATTTTGTTGTGTTCGTGGTTTTGTGTCCTTTTGATTATGTACAATGTTAGTTGTTAATTTTGTGAAATTATTTTCAATAAATGTTGTGTATAACATTAAGAATCTATTAATGTAATGTATTTATTTCCAAAAAGGACTTAAAACGTTTTAATAGATGGCTACCGGCTATAAACAGTACTAAATTAACTGCAAGAGATTTGTTAGGAAATTCAAGTGATTTATTTATTATTTTATTAAAATTTGGTTTAATTACTTAATTAATTATGTAAGTATTCAATATTATATTTTCATCTTATTAATAAATAAAAACTCGTTTGATTTCGATTATTATTATAATAATTATAAAATTGTCTATCTAAATCTAATGTGGGTTATCTCTTAGAAAGAAGGAGCCACGCATTTAATATTGTGATGATAGGAATTGAATGAGTAAAAGTATGAGAAGTTGGAGCGGAATCGCGATATAAAATTGAATTGAGATTTATTGTTAAGTGGAATTTTAGTTTTTAATGTTTTTTTTTTTGTTTTATTTGATACGATAAGGTTATTTTAATAATATAGATATTGAAAATACTATAATATTTAGTTTGAGTGCTTCAACTAATCACGAACGTAACCAATTTATACAGATTGTCACTAGCTAATTATATGTATCATGTTATAATAATACTATACTAACATTTATAGACATCAATCGTCCATATATTTTATAGATTTATTTATATAAAGTGGATTGTCATGTTTCAATGTTAGGCCATTGATTACAGTATTTTTTTTATTTTTATAAGTTTTGAGACAGACATTCAACTTTTGACATAATATATTTTTTAATATCCAATTTTTTCACCGAAAACGAGGCTTTTTGAAATCGAACGGAGAAGATAAAAAAAATTTTTACATCCAATCCGTTTACTCTACAATCATTACCATTTTCTTCTTTCTGTTCTATGTCTAAACTCCCATCGAACAAATTTTTATTCAAGATAACTCTTTAAATATCGATAACTCGTCCATTGAAATAGACAATGGAGCAGGTCCTGTTTCATTATGTTAATCGTTTACTTGAAGAATATTTATTTTGTGGGTTTACAATTTTTTTGAGATGAGTGATGACGTTATATAAAACGAGTTAAGATAGCGAAAAGTGAACTGTACAGTGTAAAATTTAAAAATTTGGCCAACTTTATTAAGAACCAGCTATCTTTGTTTCACTGTGAGATGATTGGTAAGATAAGACGAGGTCGAAGAGATTTAGAATGATTTCTAGGAAATCGAAGATTCTAGAAAGTGATACGATTATATAAAACTATATAAGATGAGGGACAAAAGATATAGAATTATGGAAGGAGTGAGATACAAGAAATTAGAAGGAAAACTCGTGCTAATTTGAACTGACATAGATCGTTGTGCCCGTCCGTTGTCCCAAATTTGGTGATTTGGTTATTCGGAACGACTGTCTATTTACAGTTTGATGCGGTCCGTTTTTTTTTTGTTAGTTTACGACAAATTACAGATTTCCAGGAAATCGAACATTCTGGAAAGCGATGATAGTATATAAAACGTGTCTCCAGCAACAGGGAAGTTAGTTAAATAGTCGTGCGCAGCCGGACGCCCTGTATAATCGATTTAATAATAATGACTAGTATTTAAAGAGTTACCTGAATATTACAATAACAAATTAGGGCACGATATTCCACCGATTGTGAGCCTAATTGGGTTCGTCGATAAAAACAACTCGCAACATTTTTTTTTGTAAATTATCGAAAGCCAATAGAAAAATATTTGATAAAAACATTGTTTCGGTTAGGGAAAATCTATTCACGTCGTTTTTTTTATGTAAAACTGAATCTTTTCTACTAATAACGCAGAAGATTCTCACTAGGTACTTGCTGACACGAATAAAATGGTACGGGTTGGTATTTAAATCTATTTTTGGTGATGATATTGATCATTATACGTTTTTGTTTACATTTTACTTTCGAAATGCGCGAATAAAAGACCCTCAAGATGGATGTAGGGCGCGATCATCCTCTCTTCTCAACGACATCCATTGAACCGAGCGACGGGGTCGATATTTACCGAATAAAATTCGTTTCGTTTAATATCGAAGACTATTTCTCACGACAAATAGATTTAAATATCCATAAAGAGTCCTTAAAAATTATTGGTCCTTAGTAAATCTTATATATTGATATTATAAAGCAGTGTTTATACGAAGCCAGTAATTTTGGAGCCAGTCCTGAGTCGGTCTGGCACCTGTTGTTTAAACGAGGCTGTTCATTCGCGGATTTTTCTTTTGGTGTGCACTCAACGGCTGTGCACACGCTTAAAGTTTAAGGAGGAATTTATACGAGGCCAGTAATGCCAGTCCTCCAGACAATCCAGCGTTGGATTGACCTTTGTTGTTTAGACGATTCACGGATTTTTCATCTGGTGTGCACACGTTTAAAGCGGGATTCACGCTAGGCCTGCAATGCCGACGCTAGTCCTCCAGACAAGCCAGCGTTGGACTGACTTCTGTTGTTTATTAACGGATTTTTCTTCGAGTGTGCACTCAACGGCTGTGCACACGTTTAAAGTTTAAGGAGGAATTTACACGAAGCCAGTAATGCCAGTCCTCCAGTCAATCCAGCATTGGACTGAGGTTTGTTTCTTAAACGATTCGCGGATTTTTCTTCGGGTGTGTACACGTTTAAAGCGGGATTCACGCGAGGCCAGTAATGCCGACGCTAGTCCTCCAGACAAGCCAGCGTTGGACTGACATTTGTTGTTTATTAACGGATTTTTCTTCGAGTGTGCACTCAACGGCTGTGCACACGTTTAAAGTTTAAGGAGGAATTTACACGAAGCCAGTAATGCCAGTCCTCCAGTCAATCCAGCATTGGACTGAGGTTTGTTTCTTAAACGATTCGCGGATTTTTCTTCGGGTGTGTACACGTTTAAAGCAGGATTCACACGAGGCTTGTAATGCCGACGCTAGTCCTCCAGACAACCCAGCGTTGGACTGACTTCTGTTGTTTAAACGAGGCCGTTCATTCACTGATTTTTCTTCTGATGTGCACTCAACGGCTGTGCACACGTTTAAAGTTTAAGGAGGAATTTACGCGAAGCCAGTAATGCCAGTCCCCCAGACAATCCAGCGTTGGACTGACATTTGTTGTTTATTAACGGATTTTTCTTCGAGTGTGCACTCAACGGCTGTGCACACGTTTAAAGTTTAAGGAGGAATTTACGCGAAGCCAGTAATGCCAGTCCCCCAGACAATCCAGCGTTGGGCTGACATTTGTTGTTTATTAACGGATTTTTCTTCGAGTGTGCACTCAACGGCTGTGCACACGTTTAAAGTTTAAGGAGGAATTTACGCGAAGCCAGTAATGCCAGTCCCCCAGACAATCCAGCGTTGGACTGACATTTGTTGTTTATTAACGGATTTTTCTTCGAGTGTGCACTCAACGGCTGTGCACACGTTTAAAGTTTAAGGAGGAATTTACGCGAAGCCAGTAATGCCAGTCCCCCAGACAATCCAGCGTTGGACTGACATTTGTTGTTTATTAACGGATTTTTCTTCGAGTGTGCACTCAACGGCTGTGCACACGTTTAAAGTTTAAGGAGGAATTTACGCGAAGCCAGTAATGCCAGTCCCCCAGACAATCCAGCGTTGGACTGACATTTGTTGTTTATTAACGGATTTTTCTTCCAGTGTGCACTCTTCGGGTGTGCACACGTTTAAAGTTGAAAAATAATGAACCGGCGGCTAAGTTTGTTGACAAAATATGTTTAAAGGACATCTCTGTAGTATTAAGAGAAGACTTGATTGATTTAATAGAAAAAAAAAACGTCTCTGGGTGAGAAAATTAAGTTAAGCGATAGAGCTGCACTCGGAGCTTTCGTTTTGTTGCTGAAACAACTAAGAGTAGAAGATCGTTGTGAGTACAGGTTACTGTTGGAAACTTTGATGAGTTACTTTCGCTTATACCGAGCTCTATTCAGCTCCAAGACACTCCCATAAGAGACACGTTAGTCAGTGATTGGCGTGATGCGTTTAGACGCATTCGCAACGCTGGAGCGGAGGTCTAGGGATATAAGGGTGCTTGAAATACAGAAGGGCGCTATATTATCGTCGATAAGCAGCGTTGGCTCGATTTGAAAAACTGTTTACACAAGGCAAATACCAAACCATCGGTTGCTGTGAGCGCATCGTGTAAACCGGGCTTAAGAGATATTAAAAGATATTTTTTGCCGATATGAGTCGGTCTATTTTAATAAAATATTAAGCAGATATGATATTTTGTTGTTGTCCATACGCATATTTTGACTATAATGGCATAGTCTGTTTGGAAAGTAGTTATCGATATGAATCGATCCGTTAGAATCGATCGGGGCGTTTCTAGGCGGAAAACTAAAAAAAAAGTGCCAAAAAAACCATCGTAATCCAGATAAAAGGCGTTGCAGGAAAATTGTATACACATAAAAACTACTGGCAACATTGTAATAAAATTCTGACTCCCATAGATGACGCTAGTTCGTACCGTAGAGTTAATATTATAGAAAATCAAGTTCTATCTCTTTCTATTCGCCAATAAAACTTCTATTTCTCTCTCTCTCTCTCTCTCCATTAGCAGTTCTATGGTTCGCACCAAGTATTATTTTGAGGTTAGATTCATGAATATGCGATATTAAGAAACTGGAAATTATTTTTCGACTCTCAAAACAGACTATAAAAAATGATTGATGAGAATGTGAAGATTCCATTCGATTGAGATGTGATTTAGGTAAAATAATCACAATGATTACGCTGTTTACTTTTATTTCGGTCGCGGTTTGGCAACGCCGCCCGACTGTCGTTAAAAGATTTGAGGTTAGGTTAGGTATTAAAACTAAATTTTCTATTTAACGTTCCATCGGCTACGGTGAAAGCTTCTCGTAATAATGATCTTTAGAGTAGGGAAGTTATGACGGCATTAATCTTTGCCGTTAGTTATTCTTTGTGGTATTTATGCGCCGATAAATCAGCCGTGAAAAATGATCTAAGCAAATAACGTTTTTCGGATTTAATTATCCGACGAAGTATAGAAAAAATGTGATAAAATTGACAGTTTTTCGTAACTGGAATTCGTCCAGATTTTTTTCCGATTATTTATTGTATTCCCGATTTGTCAATATTTAGTTTTTAGTCCAGTGAATAAAGGATTCGACCTTGAAAAAATTGTTTTAATCGGTAGATCTGAACTAGAACTTCAAATTTTGAAAATACTCTGGGATGCAGAGGACGGAAAGGGCTCTGAAATAGCTCTGAATCAACAGCTATAGCTGTAGACTGAAGTTTTCTTTTTTTCGCGTTATGGGGGATCTG
This sequence comes from Diorhabda sublineata, assembly GCF_026230105.1. Taxonomy (NCBI): domain Eukaryota; kingdom Metazoa; phylum Arthropoda; class Insecta; order Coleoptera; family Chrysomelidae; genus Diorhabda; species Diorhabda sublineata. Next base: position 1,930,151 of record NC_079477.1, on the reverse strand, counting down.
TATTTTCTTCTCCATGTCTCCTCAGAAGATGTGTCCAGGATCCAAGATCAGTGTGCTCAGTTCCAAGCTCAGCACGGGCTTTCTCGATTCGAATCCTTATTCCAAAACAGGAGAAGTTATTGCCTTATAAAGGATTTTTTCTTCTGCAAGACTCTGGAAATGGTTTTAATGGCATAGTTTCGTCTTATTGTGTACATGTTGGGTTCCGGAAACGTGAAAAATGCGCTAAATTTGGGTTAAATCGGCTTCAATTGATCCTGATAAAGAATTTATCCTCTGTAGCATTTGAGAACGCTTTTAATGGGGTTATTTTGCGTATGTTTGCGCATTTGAGGTTTCGTGAACGTGGGAAATGCGCTAAATTTGGGTTAAATCGACTTCAATTGATCCTGATAAAGAATTTATCCTCTGCAGCACTTGAGAACGGTTTTAATGGGGTTATTTTGCGTATGTTTGCGCATTTGAGGTTTCGAGAACGTGGGAAATGCGCTAAATTTGGGTTAAATCGACTTCAATTGATCCTGATAAAGAATTTATCCTCTGTAGCATTTGAGAACGCTTTTAATGGGGTTATTTTGCGTATGTTTGCGCATTTGAGGTTTCGTGAACGTGGGAAATGCGCTAAATTTGGGTTAAATCGGCTTCAATTGATTCTGATTAAGAATTTATCCTCTGTAGCATTTGAGAACGCTTTTAATGGAGTTATTTTGCGTATGTTTGCGCATTTGAGGTTTCGTGAACGTGGGAAATGCGCTAAATTTGGGTTATATCGGCTTCAATTGATCCTGATAAAGAATTTATCCTCTGTAGCATTTGAGAACGCTTTTAATGGAGTTATTTTGCGTATGTTTGCGCATTTGAGGTTTCGTGAACGTGAAAAATGCGCTAAATTTGGGTTAAATCGACTTCAATTGATCCTGATAAAGAATTTATCCTCTGTAGCATTTGAGAACGCTTTTAATGGGGTTATTTTGCGTATGTTTGCGCATTTGAGGTTTCGTGAACGTGGGAAATGCGCTAAATTTGGGTTAAATCGGCTTCAATTGATTCTGATAAAGAATTTATCCTCTGTAGCATTTGAGAACGCTTTTAATGGGGTTATTTTGCGTATGTTTGCGCATTTGAGGTTTCGTGAACGTGGGAAATGCGCTAAATTTGGGTTAAATCGGCTTCAATTGATCCTGATAAAGAATTTATCCTCTGTAGCATTTGAGAACGCTTTTAATGGGGTTATTTTGCGTATGTTTGCGCATTTGAGGTTTCGTGAACGTGGGAAATGCGCTAAATTTGGGTTAAATCGGCTTCAATTGATCCTGATAAAGAATTTATCCTCTGTAGCATTTGAGAACGCTTTTAATGGGGTTATTTTGCGTATGTTTGCGCATTTGAGGTTTCGTGAACGTGGGAAATGCGCTAAATTTGGGTTAAATCGGCTTCAATTGATCCTGATAAAGAATTTATCCTCTGTAGCATTTGAGAACGCTTTTAATAGGGTTATTTTGCGTATGTTTGCGCATTTGAGGTTTCGTGAACGTGGGAAATGCGCTAAATTTGGGTTAAATCGACTTCAATTGATCCTGATAAAGAATTTATCCTCTGTAGCATTTGAGAACGCTTTTAATGGGGTTATTTTGCGTATGTTTGCGCATTTGAGGTTTCGTGAACGTGGAAAATGCGCTAAATTTGGGTTAAATCGACTTCAATTGATCCTGATTAAGAATTTATCCTCTGTAGCATTTGAGAACGCTTTTAATGGAGTTATTTTGCGTATGTTTGCGCATTTGAGGTTTCGTGAACGTGGGAAATGCGCTAAATTTGGGTTAAATCGACTTCAATTGATCCTGATAAAGAATTTATCCTCTGCAGCACTTGGAAACGTTTTTAATAAAGTTGTTTTGCGCATATAAATGTGCATTTAGGGTTTGGTAAACGTGCGGAAAGGGGCTTATTTTGGATTAAATCGATTTGAATTGGTCCTGATAAAGGATTTATCTTGTGCAGCACTTTGGAACTCTCATAATGGGGTTGTTTTGCGTGTCTATGTGCGTTTAGGGTTTCGAAAAGTGTAAAATGCGCTAAATTAGGGTTAAATCGACTTTGAATAGCCCCGACAAAGGATTTATTCTCTGTAGCATTTGAGAACGCTTTTAATGGGGTTATTTTGCGTATTTTTGCGCATTTCGGGTTCCGTGAACGTGGGAAATGCGCTAAATTTGGGTTAAATCGACTCGATAAAGGATTTATCCTCTACAGGACTTTAGAACGCTTTTAAGAAGAGATTAGAGGCTAGTGTATGCTACGCTGAAGTACAGCAAATCTCTAAAACACAATTAAGAGCTGAAAAAACTGATAATCACCTACATATTTGATTGATTAAGGTAAAAACTCATGTGTGTCGAGTCAGTCGGACAAATAAACTTTCACTTATCGTACACTGGATGCTGAGAAAAATGCATCTTCGAGAAGAAAAACGTCGTTGACGACGTGCCAAACTTTCGACATTTACGTATTGGATTAAAAAGTGAAAAAAATCGTGATGTTTCTACCGAAATCTCACCAAATCTCGTTCGCAATCAACCAATAACCAAATAAATATCGAAAAGATCCTAATCAGCAAAACTCTCCGGCGGACTGTCAGCCGCAGGTCAAGGCGAATCGTTGGAATCCGATCCGAGCGAATGAATCGGAAACAACGGATACCATCCAGTCGTTAAATGCGTCAAAGTGATGGCGTCTAAAGCTACTTCGGCGCCACCTAGACCTTGATTGTGTTCGAAACCGCCTTGTCTTTCCCATAACATAACGACCAGACTTCTACCTAGAACATCGCAAGCTTGATATTTCAAGGTTTGTCGAAACTGGGGTTCGCAGCTGTGCTTTATCACTCTGGTCTTTTTCTTCTGCAGCCAACGATCGCCGTCTCTGTAGTGCACAAGTATAAAAACAAAAGTTTTTCTACGACAAAATTCGTTTTGTTTTTTACCTCAAGTAACATTTCACGTAAGTATCCGGTAGAATGTCCTTGGCGGGTATGTGTCTAGCGCACGCGACTTCGACCTCCAATTGTCCTTTGGTCATGAGCAATCCCAATTTGATTTCGACCGGTTTTGTGCTCGAAAGTCGGAATCCTCGGGGTTTTATTTGGCCCGGTCCCAATTGTGGCGGCGAAGTGCGTTCGGGACTCGAAGGCGGGCTTATTTCCTTAGCACTTTCGTTCAATTCTATAACGCTTTCTTTACGAGAATCCCGACGCTCCGAAGCACCACTCGAACCTAAAGAATTACATAAACAAAAATCGCCTTTCCATCGTCAATATTCACTTACGTCTATGTCTTTTATCCCCAGTTAAACTCATGGTCCTTCCTAATTCTCCTTTCACAGCTTTTAGGCTCTTCAAAATTTCCTCGGGATCTCTCAGCATCCTGGTGCAACTGCTTCTCCTTCGATCTCTACTGTAAGACGCCGGCGGAGGGACCGCGGCTCGCTCGGCTTCTTGTTGCTCTTGCGCCGATTGGAACGAAGATCTTCTAGAACCGGGAAGGGATCTCGAAAAATCCTTTCCTAATTCATAAACTTCCACTTCCAATTGTTCCGATTGGGACGAACCTCTTCTGGAACCCCAAGCGTGATCCGGATGCAGTAGACTCGCGCATTCTCCTGGAAATTACGCGAAAAATAAAAAGGGATATTGGGAAATGATATCGGTCGGGAATGTAGTACGTACCTATCGAATCGACGTCGTCCGATACACTACGTTGATTGCCGAAATCGTTCCGTTTTCCGGCTCCGACGATCGATCCCCTAGGAGAAGTATGCGGCGATTTACCTCGGAGTTGTCTGGGATCTTCCAATCTACACCAAACAGCTCTATCGTCCAAGAAAACTTTTTGTATGTCGACGGAGCATTCGCCTAAAAAGGCGTGTTCGTTGTGCGGTATTAAATCCCATAAAGTTATTTCTAGAACGCGTTCCATTAATTCGTCTCCCGGAACGTTCGGAAAGCTCAAGTTCGCGTTCCAAATGGGGTTTTGACTTGCCGGGGCTACTTCCGTTTGAACGCAGTGCTCTTCAGATCTAAAAATGCGATTTAGTTTATTTCAATCTTCTTTTAAAACCGCTAGCCGCCATTTTGATTATAACCTCACAAAATCATTTGTCGCAATCAATATTTTGAGAAATAGTTTCCGGTCCGATGTCGATACTCACGTGAGAGGTAGTAAGCATAATCGAGCATAGGCTTCGGGAACGGATCCGTATCCTAAACTATCGTCTCTACATCCCAAATCATCGGCGGCTAAAACGGCCACTACTAATTCTTTTCTTTCGTCGTGGTACCATATTTGAATTTGAATTCTTCCAGACACGCACCTTTCTCTTGCCAGTTGTTCCTTAAAAAGTATAAAACCATTTTTAAATCCTTCTGTAAGAGATATAACAACGCAAGGCGTAGAGAGAAATTGTTTCAATTTGTGGACAAAAAGTCGTGAAAACAAACATATAGTAGAAGAAATTTTCCAGTAAATATACCCCCAAATTATGCGGGATAATATCGATTTGATTTCAATTGGCAAATGATTGTGCATTTTTTTACGTTGTAAAATATCGAGCCCTTGACTAATAGTGAACGTGGAGTAGGTCCGCATTTTTAACATTCGGAACTTTTCAAGTTCCACAGATATAATTTCATAATTTATTTCTCCTAGTTAGTACAATAAATTATTTAATGCGATAGTGAAGTGACAAATTTTGATGACGTACTATCGAAGATCACGTGATCACAAGATCAGATTCCACTTAACCATTTTGTACTAATATTCAAGTTGCTTCCTGTTGACAAACATCTGTACAACTTATCAGATATACCCTGTAGGTATGACGGTAAAAAATTGGGCGTTTAGTTCTTAGACAAACCGTCAGTTCACGTGGACTCATTGTTTACGAATGAAAACATCGAATCGTAAACATAAATGCATTTCAATTGGCCGAAGCTGTCGGAAACAATTGTTTCGAAATATTCCTGCGATAAGCAGTGGCGTAGCTAGGTGAGATTCATTTAATTCACAAATTTCGACGTTAGAAGTAATGGTACAAGTTCGATGGTACAAAAAGGGTTCAGTTCACGTCCGGTATCCTGTTTAAACCAAACTCCATTACGTTTTACTCGTCTATTTACGTTTTATAATTAAATATTCAGTTGTAGCAAGTTAACGAGTTATAATTTTACATTTAAGAGCGTTTCTATTAAACGTATAATCGAAATAAATTCTTCATTGATTCAGTTTTATACAGTGAGTGTTCGAGAAGTTCATGCTCAAAAATGGACGTACACAAAATCAAGTATAGTTCGATGGCGACAAGATTATTTGCGTCTAATAGACGAATGTGGTACAAAAAGGGCTCAGTTCACGTCCGGTATCCTGTTTAAACCAAACTCCATTACGTTTTACTCGTCTATTTACTTTTTATAATTAAATATTCAGTTGTAGCAAGTTAACGAGTTTTAATTTTACATTTAAGAGCGTTTCTATTAAACGCATAATCGAAATAAATTCTTCATTGATTCAGTTTTATACAGTGAGTGTTCGAGAAGTTCATGCTCATAAATGGACGTACACAAAATCAAGTATAGTTCGATGGCGACAAGATTATTTCCGTCTAATAGACGAATTTTGTACAAAAAGGCTCAGTTCACGTCCGGTATCCTGTTTAAACCAAACTCCATTACGTTTTACTCGTCTATTTACTTTTTATAATTAAATATTCAGTTGTAGCAAGTTAACGAGTTTTAATTTTACATTTAAGAGCGCTTCTATTAAACGCATAATCGAAATAAATTCTTCATTGATTCAGTTTTATACAGTGAGTGTTCGAGAAGTTCATGCTCATAAATGGACGTACACAAAATCAAGTATAGTTCGATGGCGACAAGATTATTTCCGTCTAATAGACGAATTTTGTACAAAAAGGCTCAGTTCACGTCCGGTATCCTGTTTAAACCAAACTCCATTACGTTTTACTCGTCTATTTACGTTTTATAATTAAATATTCAGTTGTAGCAAGTTAACGAGTTTTAATTTTACATTTAAGAGCGCTTCTATTAAACGCATAATCGAAATAAATTCTTCATTGATTCAGTTTTATACAGTGAGTGTTGGAGAAGTTCATGCTCATAAATGGACGTACACAAAATCAAGTATAGTTCGATGGCGACAAGATTATTTCCGTCTAATAGACGAATGTGGTACAAAAAGGGCTCAGTTCATGTCTGGTATCCTGTTTAAACCAAACTCCATTACGTTTTACTCGTCTATTTACTTTTTATAATTAAATATTCAGTTGTAGCAAGTTAACGAGTTTTAATTTTACATTTAAGAGCGTTTCTATTAAACGCATAATCGAAATAAATTCTTCATTGATTCAGTTTTATACAGTGAGTGTTGGAGAAGTTCATGCTCATAAATGGACGTACACAAAATCAAGTATAGTTCGATGGCGACAAGATTATTTCCGTCTAATAGACGAATGTGGTACAAAAAGGGCTCAGTTCATGTCTGGTATCCTGTTTAAACCAAACTCTATTACGTTTTACTCGTCTATTTACGTTTTATAATTGAATATTCAGTTGTAGCAAGTTAACGAGTTTTAATTTTACATTTAAGAGCGCTTCTATTAAACGCATAATCGAAATAAATTCTTCATTGATTCAGTTTTATACAGTGAGTGTTGGAGAAGTTCATGCTCATAAATGGACGTACACAAAATCAAGTATAGTTCGATGGCGACAAGATTATTTGCGTCTAATAGACGAATGTGGTACAAAAAGGGCTCAGTTCATGTCTGGTATCCTGTTTAAACCAAACTCTATTACGTTTTACTCGTCTATTTACGTTTTATAATTAAATATTCAGTTGTAGCAAGTTAACGAGTTTTAATTTTACATTTAAGAGCGTTTTTATTAAACGTATAATCGAAATAAATTCTTCATTGATTCAGTTTTATACAGTGAGCGTTCGAAAAGTTCATGCTCATAAATGGACGTACACAAAATCAAGTATAGTTCGATGGCGACAAGATTATTTGCGTCTAATAGACGAATAGGGTACAAAAAGGGCTCAGTTCATGTCTGGTATCCTGTTTAAACCAAACTCTATTACGTTTTACTCGTCTATTTACGTTTTATAATTAAATATTCAGTTGTAGCAAGTTAACGAGTTTTAATTTTACATTTAAGAGCGTTTTTATTAAACGTATAATCGAAATAAATTCTTCATTGATTCAGTTTTATACAGTGAGCGTTCGAAAAGTTCATGCTCATAAATGGACGTACACAAAATCAAGTATAGTTCGATGGCGACAAGATTATTTGCGTCTAATAGGCGAATGTGGTACAAAAAGGGCTCAGTTCATGTCTGGTATCCTGTTTAAACCAAACTCTATTACGTTTTACTCGTCTATTTACGTTTTATAATTAAATATTCAGTTGTAGCAAGTTAACGAGTTTTAATTTTACATTTAAGAGCGTTTCTATTAAACGCATAATCGAAATAAATTCTTCATTGATTTAGTTTTATACAGTGAGTGTTGGAGAAGTTCATGCTCATAAATGGACGTACACGATAATCCAAAACAAACAGTGAAATAAAACGAAATGTTTAGTTGGAAAAAAAATGATTTTGTTGTAAAGCATTAACTTCTGGTACATACTAATTTCACTACGACAGTCTAAGTACTAAAAATCATACAAAACATAAACAATTCAAGCAGCTATGGAAGTGAGAAAGCGATATCTAGTGCCAGTTGGGACCTAAGGCAGGTATTTTGGTATTTCTAATATTATTAAATTAAAAGCCAAAACGTACCGTGTTTTTTTTTTCAAAACTTCACTGCAAAATCGTCAATATGAAGTCATCATCCTGAGGGAAGGTTTTGTATTACAAAAACACGAAATAATTGGTTTAAAATTTTTACTTTATAGGCATTTGTTTACATCGTTTAATTTGATTTGTAAGTCAAACTGTGGTTCCGATTTCAAGCGAATTTTTTGACAAAAATATTCTCATATACACGATGTCCCGCATAAGAATCGAAACAGGTTTAATTCTATGCCAAATTGCTTCCCCGAGGAGAAAATTTTCTTCGATTTTTTGTACCCTACTTGAGCTCGAATAATTTAAGAAATAAATTGTCCCCAATCGTCACATTTTGGATTCCGCTATACGCTTCTGTCTTTTCTTATGCGGACATCCTGTATAACTAAAATTTTGGGTGTTATACAGACACACGTATATAAATATTTGAAGACTGCAAAAAGTTTTTTTTTGGTTCAATTATTCAAATAATCGTAAGTTTGGAAATTAAAAACTAACCTAAAAATTACGTTTTTGAAAATAACTCGAAAAAATGAGAAGATATGAAAAAAAGTTTCAGATAAAAAATGTAGTAAATCGAATTCTCTATAAAATCGTCATTAATCATATTTTAGTTATTTGCGATAGAAATCGAGATAATTGTGATAAATTATTAAAATTCACGGCGTATTAAAAATTAAGTTCATTTATTTACTTTTTAAATTGTATCCTAATTTCACTGGACTATTAGACTTCGACGTATGTCTGGGTGTATGGGAAATTAACTGTCAAAATATTGGGGTGAGAATCTTGAAACTATACCATTTATAAAACAAACTATTCACAGGTTGACTTACTCTTAATTTTTTCAATTTTTTTTTTTTTCGGACAATTCTGCCCCAGCTGACACTAACATCAAATAACCACTAACAACTAGAAAAAAATCATCGAAATTTGGCACTCTGTCAATTATAGTCCGTTCGTTTAACGTTCCAAGTTATTTTACTCGAACGAAAGCAATAAAAATAAGATTAATCTTCATAAATCAATTGAAAAAGAATATCTACAAATAATAAACCGTATTTTGACGAAGAAATAATTTTACCTGAATGAAAGCAATAAAAATAGAATCCAAAACACTTTTCCCAACATTCACAGCTTCAACAGACTCAAATCTGGTTCGTTTTAACGCAGATTTGACCTTACGAAACACATGGAAGTCACACGTTGCAAGATCCGGCTAATAAGGTGGATGATCGAGCACTGAGGCTCGGACCATCGCAAATTTGTACCAGCTGGTACTTTGATGTTACCATATCTAATGCCGCGTGTTTTTTTTTTGTTATTACAGCTTTAGTTGAGCCCATTGTCGAAAATTAAGCATGCGCTACAATTTGTTCAAGACAGAGCTTTCATTTAAGCGATTCGCTACGTATGCTGAATGAATGGACTATAAAATTTCGATCATTTTTCTTACACAAATATTCTACTAGACATTTATAATATTGTCTTTGTCGTAGTTTATTTCCGAGGTGATCAAACCAATTTCAAAGTCAAAAATATTCTCGAGGAAAAATATATTTGGTTTGATCACCTTTGATCTCGGTAATAATGGAAATTTTGTTTAAATTGAATCGAGGAATTGAAAGAAATCGGGTCGGTAATTTCGTGAAAATTTGTAAATTTCGTTTATTTTGAATAGAATCGACTCGTTTTGAAATTTGATTTGCAACAGAAGCGATTGCTGCTTCGCTATAAGTAATTTTCGAAAAATATGGTTCAATCAAATCACGCGCGGAGATATATACGAGGTCTGGTTATTAAATAACGGAACTGCGCACCTAGAGGGCGCCCTAAACGACTAGGATCCAAATATTTGTCTATGCGCGTCCCGAAACAAGTTTTCGAGGATTTGTAAGCTTCAAGTGAGAAAATTTTTATTTCAGTAGATTTCTCGAACGAAAAACCAGAAGAAGTCAAAAACAAAAAAAAAACTACAAGAAAATATCGAAATACAAGATAAGGAACCAGATGGAAGGATTTTTTAGAATAAATAACAAGGTGACGCTTCGAGAATGTGGAAGACGTACCAAAAATTGTTAAAAACGGGCTCTGTTGTCGACGCGACGCGATAATATGGAAACAGCGGAGTTTACCGTCCACGTACTTCACGAAGATGATTTCGCGGATTGGATTTTTGCGAGTGGTACCACGGATGCGGTTTGCGAGGTCTTCTCAACGACCAGACATCCTTCCCGGACTCCGAAATGCAATTGAAGAAGACTTTGAAACTCTTCGCGGATAGTTCATGATCATAAAGTGACGATACGACTTAAATTCCTTAGAATTCTCATATTTTTTTATTGCTGGATCAAAAATCTTCCAAACAACATCAAATTTATAGAAATCGGCTAAGCAGAACCGGACTTGGAGTCATTTTTTCAAAATAAAGTTCCCGCTTTCCCCCATCTCTTATTTGGAGTAAAACTAAAACTTGTTGATATGAAAATGTGTAGAATTTGCTATAGAATTCGATTATCGTATATAAAGTACCATTTTATCGGGAAAATTTAAAACAAAATGGCCGAAATCATGCGCCGAAAATGAATAAATTTGTCGGGGGCAATCCGTTGTTTCTAACGCTACCTCGTATCTCAGCTCGGTAATAAAACTCCACTTTTCCCCATTTTCGAGACTATCCAACACAATGTCGGTTGTTTCACCAATCACGCGACCCCATGTTTACTTTTATAGCCGATCGATTATTTCCGATGTGGAAGAAAATATCAATAAAGAATCGGAAAACATTAATTCACATCAAATAAACAAAAAAAAATGTGGAAACTTACCATTATTGCCGGGTAAACTGTACTGTAAATAGCTTTAAGATACAGGATGATGTCAATGAATCTCACAATACCAGAATATGTAATATAAAAATAGAGATATGAAAAAATGATTGTTATATCGTTCAGTACCGTTGCAACATCCTTAAAATTCTCACCAAACGTCAGCCATATTGTCGTAATGGACCACCATTTAAAATTAGATATTCGAACATGTCAAAAATTGACGTTTCGACCTATTTCTGTCTTTTTTTTTAATAAAATGAGATTACACACGACTACTGATAAAAATTGACGGATTATTTGACGTCCGAGTCAATATGGCGGTCGATTCCGACATGAACATTTTAAGAAAACAGTCAAAATGGCGGCCGTGGGATAAACAATCGATTTTCTCGTATAAATCCGTGTTAACGGTTCTTTTTTTTCGCTACTGATAGTTAATTTGTATTGTTTTTTTGTTTTATGGTATTCATAGGTCTTCATACGTCCTTTTAGATTTATTTCAGTGTAATTATGACGGTTGAAACTTAGTATTTTTGCAGTTTTCTTAGTCAATACGCAAGCAAGGTTACAAAATCGTGCTTAAAAACCAAGTTCCATAAGTAATCGTTAATCCCTGTCAGGTACAAGCTAAACTAATAAACATTTGTTTACCCCACGACGGCCATCACGACAATTCGTTAGATTCCTCTTTACTTTAACATAATGAAACGTTCATAAGTCGATTCATAAGACGATTAGTGCGTTGGGGATCTAGATATTTTGTCTGTACACGTCCCAAAACACGTTTTTGAGGTTCACAAGCGGAAGATCGTGCTTAAAAACCAAGTTCCATAAGTAATAGTTAATCCCTGTCAGGTACAAGCTAAACTACGTTTCCTGAAGAAAATTTCGCATTTCTTTAAATATCAACTCCGTAATAAGAATTTTCGCGATAAAACTGAACATAATGAGGTCCAAAAACCAATAAATAGCGTCACAAATGGAAAAAACGACACACAAGTTTGGGGTAGAAGTATTTGTTTACCCCACGACGGCCATCACGACAATTCGTTAGATTCCTCTACTTTAACATAATGAAACGTTCATAAGTCGATTCATAAGACGATTAGTGCGTTGGGGATCTAGATATTTTGTCTGTACACGTCCCAAAACACGTTTTTGAGGTTCACAAGCGGAAGATCGTGCTTAAAAACCAAGTTCCATAAGTAATAGTTAATCCCTGTCAGGTACAAGCTAAACTACGTTTCCTGAAGAAAATTTCGCATTTCTTTAAATATCAACTCCGTAATAAGAATTTTCGCGTTAAAACTGAACATAACGAGGTCCAAAAACCAATAAATAGCGTCACAAATGGAAAAAACGACACACAAGTTTGGGGTAGAAGTATTTGTTTACCCCACGACGGCCATCACGGCAATTCGTTAGATTCCTCTTCATTTTAACATGATGGGAAATTCAAAAGCAACAAGTTTTACTTATTATATAGTTTAAAGCCATAATAATTATTCAAAATTGAATGAAAAAGTTGTTTTACATTATTCATCGAATAATTAAACTCCCAACGTCAAACTAATGACAGTTTATCAAACGTCAAAACATCCATTTTTAATCTAGTAACTTTTTGTTTTTTATGATTGGTAAGACTTTCGAGGATTCTTATTTATAACACTCTACTAATTAATATTTTCATTTGATTCACCCTGTATTATTAGCATAGATTTACAACAAACATAATATATATCGATATGTACAAAGTTATTTGAAATATAACAGCAAACACAACAAGTATGAGTTTAACTAGGCCAAATAATTAATTTGTTATCAAATCTTATGTCGCCAAACTTTCGAAAGGAGGAAATTTAAGGTTAGGATCATTCTAAACGTAGTAAATTTATTTTTATTATTATTAGATAGAAAATGTTATGTTTGCCATCGTTTTTGTAGACAAATATACAAATACATTTAATTAAAGCTCTCACAGTTTTGATTCTACGTTTTTTCTTTATCTAAAATGAGAAAAAAGCTGTTTCTGTAATTTTCATATACACGGTGTACTGCATAAGAACCAGAGCAGGTTTATAGGGGAGCCCGAAATATGACGATTGGGGGCAATTTACGTTCGTTCGTAACGTTCCGGCCATTGTCGCTTTGACAATTGACAAGTTTGACAATGACGCAAGACACGATCCACGCGTCATCTGTCAAAAACGGTGTTGCCAATAAGATACCAGCAAAAAATCACTCGTCATTTGAAACTATGCAGATTTTTTTTATCTGTCAGTTGTTTTGGAAAATTTCATTTTCACATCGCGGATAATTTAATTCTAGAACTTATTTCTTGTAATTTTTCATAAAACTTGTCGTTTACAAACCTCGGAATGCATTCGAAATCGTCCTCTACCTATCCACACTCAAGTATACAAATCAAAGCAAATTTTTGGTGATTTTTCAAGTTTTTCGTATATATTTTTATTATACTCCCCCCAAAAAATAAATAAATTGAACAAATTTTGTATAATACTGTTACGGAGAAGGGGGGGATAGGCTAGAACTTGATAAATAAATTTTTACATATGTGCTCAGTGTCGGTCTTTATGCGGGACATCCTGTATATGTAGAGGTTATCCTATTTGTAGTTGCTTGATTCAAATTCAGTATATAAAACTAAATCGAAATCAAACTAAAAAATATTTTTGATAACCTCGTATATATGAGCGGTTTCTTATTGGGAACGTGGCAATGAAACACCAAAGTGGACTAACTTTAATATATTTCCAAGCCCCAAGCTTTCAAATACTTATGAATTCATCGTCTGGGAAATAATTAAGATTTTCGGTGGTTTTGAGTCTTGTAAAAAATTTTTAATCAACGTCAATTTGAATATTGCATTTTAAAACCTATGAATGAGTTTTTTTTTTACAAAAATACGATTCAAAAACACCGAAAATCTTAATTAATTATTTTCCAGACGATGAATACATAAGTATTCGAAAGTTTGGGAGATATATTAAAGTTAGTTCACTTTGGTGTTTCATTGCCACGTTCCCAATAAGACACCGCTCATAATATCAAACATTTAAACATTCAATAATCATCTAATGATACAGCGAAATGGGTGTTTAGAATGTCTTGAATAATTAAATCAATTTAATAAAAGAAGAAGATGTAATGATTCCAATAAATTGTATGTTGAATAATTTATTAAAAAAGTAACGTAACGATCGATATGGACGTAACGATCGATACGGCAACATCGGTGAACACGTGATACTAGTTTGTACCAGTAAAGTCGGTTTGTTACTATAAACTTTGGATTCGACATAATCCCCCAGGAAAAAAACCAAAAGGGGTTAAATCGGTACTGCGTGGAGGCCAACTTGTGTCACAACACCTGGAGATTAGTTTTTCACAAAAAACTCGTGTCAGATATCGATTGGACGTGCGTGAAGCTATCAACACCCTGAGGTTTCCATTTTTGTACCAAGAAGAGTTTAAACGAGGCCCTGCAATGACCAGCATCCCAGTGGTGGACCAAATGAAGTGACGAGTCCTGGATTGCCGAAGAAAATCCACGAAGCGAAACTGGATGATCGTCGACTGACTGTGGGCGAGCTACCGGACATGGTAGGCATTTCAAAAAGTAAAATTCCATTTGTATGCCGTCTATCTGCGTTATCAACTCTATGGATGCAGTTTTGCGAATTGGATAAATTTGAAGATTTATTTTATTTATAATTTTCCATTTTTGTACCAATTGCATTTTGTAAAAGTGCAGCCCGAAATCTGTGTAAAAAGCCAAACAACAAATTGAGAATATTGCATTTTGGGTAGCAGGATTTAAACGAGGCCCTGCGGCCTGCAAGGACCAGCATCCCAGTGGTGGACCAAATGAAGTGACGAGTCCTGGATTGCCGAAGAAAATCCACGAAGCGAAACTGGATGATCGTCGACTGACTGTGGGCGAGCTACCGGACATGGTAGGCATTTCAAAAAGTAAAATTCCATTTGTATGCCGTCTATCTGCGTTATCAACTCTATGGATGCAGTTTTGCGAATTGGATAAATTTGAAGATTTATTTTATTTATAATTTTCCATTTTTGTACCAATTGCATTTTGTAAAAGTGCAGCCCGAAATCTGTGTAAAAAGCCAAACAACAAATTGAGAATATTGCATTTTGGGTAGCAGGATTTAAACGAGGCCCTGCGGCCTGCAAGGACCAGCATCCCAGTGGTGGACCAAATGAAGTGACGAGTCCTGGATTGCCGAAGAAAATCCACGAAGCGAAACTGGATGATCGTCGACTGACTGTGGGCGAGCTACCGGACATGGTAGGCATTTCAAAAAGTAAAATTTATTTATAATTGATTTAATTTTTCAAGATTCTTTTTGTTTTTTTTTGTTAAACTCAACATTTGACATTTCTAAACAAATCTATGTACAACTAACATTTATTTATTGATAGAAAAAACGGGTTAAGTCTTTTTTAGTTCTTTTTGATAGTCTCGAGAAAGATATGAGTTATTAAAAAAACAAATATTTGATACAATGTTTATTTGTTGATTAGAAAAATTCATTTTGAGCTTTATTAAAAAATATATTAAATTTACAAAATATCTTTTTTTTTCTTAATAAATCCAACGGGAATTTTTTAAAATAGATGTTGACTGTTAGTAATAAACGATAATTGCTGGAAAATACAGTTTTCGTAATGTCCGTTTAGGCCGTGACTTTTTTGTCGACGATACCGACAAGTGTGAAGAAGAAGACGTCGAGAATCTTTGCGACGATGAATCAGAATAATCAGAAGAAGAGACGATGTATAAATATAGGTTAGGTTACGAATTTATACGGTTGATTCCACTTTTTATCGTGATTTTTTCTTTTGTATCTCACCAAAAGCCTTCCGTCAATCTATAAAGCGGCTACGTACGTTCCTATGATCTTCCATAAATCTTTCGTCAATCGAAAGATTGATTTTCGAAATTGGATTAAAAGTTTTTCGACAATTCGACAATTTTTTACGTGCTGCACGTCTTTTATACTTTTAACAGCCTGTACCTCACGAAAAAACATTTTATTCTGATTATTTCTTGTAATCTTGTGAAAAATTTAGAAGGATTATATAAATAAACGCGTGCAAACGACTCAATTTTACCATACTATAAGTCAGCATCTGTCAGAACCGCTTATACGACTTGTGTCATTTTTTTAAACTGTCTAAATTTATTATAAAAGAAGAACGCTTGAAACTATTTAATAAAATAGAAGAAACGAAAATGTCAGTCAGGAAGAAAATGTAAGATATGTATATTAAATATGTTATATATTTATACCGGTGTTTTTGGTAGTTTTCGCCTTGTTGGAGAAGATGGCGCCTTGTCTGTCTCAGGTTCTGAAACAAAACGAAGACATTTCGTATATCGTCCAGTTCGAACGTCTGTTGGAATATTAGACACTTTTTTTTCCTGTACTATTTCTTGTCGGAAGCTATTATCGAAACGAATATTTAGTAAACTCACCTATATGTAGAGCAGATATATTGGCGTCCGAAGCTTTTCTTCCGGTTATAATCGTAGTAGGCGGGGGAATCGGGTCGTCGAGCAGATCGCACATTCGGAGATCGGTGGCGTGCTCTACGAGTAATTCGACGGTATCACCCGTACGGTCCATAATACCACAGACCTCTTCGAACGAACGATCGATAAGTGACACGCCGCCCCATTCTAACACCTGAAAAATTTCACGCCATTTCGAGGTTATGAAGCGTAAATTTCTCTCATAATTAAGTATTGACGTACCGTCACTTTATTGCCGTGTTACAAAACACTAAAAACGTTGACACTTGATGGATTATAGAGTCAGTGTTACCAATTCCGCAAAATATTTATCCCTAAATTTTGAATTTAAAAACACCTATAATTGCAAAAGTTACTTCCAAACAGAGTAAAAATGATTAGGATCCGTAAGTTTATATACAATATAATCATATACAGAATGTTCGATATATCTAATTCGTCGTAAACAAACAAAATGTCTTCTCAGAACCATCTTGACAAACAGAGATCACGAAGTACGTAAACTGCTAATAAAAACATTCTATTAATCCAACAAGATCTACTGGTCTATGTAATTAGACGAATTAATAACAATATAAGTAACTTTCTTTTAAAAATTAATCAAGTTGAACGTATAAATAATAAATCAACGTATTTCCGGTAACCATAGACCTGTCACTACAAAATGTATCGTCTTTTGTGTATATAGCGGTGTCCGCCATCTTGTCCGTTATCTGTCATTGTATGTTCGATGCGCGCGTCTGCCTGTACACGTCATCCGTCATATGCGCCAACCATCTTGTGTGCTGTGACTTCTATGACAGTGTTCGTTAATCAAGTTCGATTACAAAAAGTGAAAAACCTAATTTTTTCGAAAAATTACAATTAAAATCGATCCCACTTTCCCCCTAGTAATGTTTCAAGCTCAAACACACCCGAAAATATCCGCTTTAATTCCCCCTATTTACATATTGTTGTGAAACATCAAATTACGATATAAAAAAAACTTACCTTGTCGCCCTGTTGCAAACCACCCTTTTCGGCGGGTCCGCCGGGGACGGTCCAAACGATATAAGCGAATAAACGACCATCAGGAGCGGTTTTTCCTCCCACTACACGCATTCCGAAGCCACGGGCTGAAAAACAAATAAAAAGTGAGGTTAGTTGTCTTCTAGGCGCGGTATTTCGATCTATAAATAAAAATAAATCATTGAATTGCTGGAAATACTACTGCGATAATCATCTTTAAACTAAATAATAATAATAATAATAACAGGAAAGCACCGGGAGTTGATAATATCCAAAACTTCCGGTACAAGAAATTCCCGAGCAATTTTCACACCTCCTACAGAACCCAGAAGATTTTTCAACGTTTTTAACACTCATTTTCTTCCGAAGAGTTTCCAGATTGCAAAAAACAACTTATCATGGACTGTACAAACTGCATTCGTGGATTATAACAAAGCGTTTGATAGTGTACCTCATTCCTGGCTTTCGGAGGTCGCGCAGATTTACAAAATCCATCCAACTATTGTGAGATTCCTTTCAACAACGATGAAGGGATGGCGGAAGATCCTAGATCTTCAAATCGGTCCAAGCTGCCTCAGTACTGATGAAATACCCATTCGTAGAGGCGACTTCCTGAGTCCGATGTAGATCTGCCTTGATACAAAGTACGGATTCACCATTAAAACGAACAGAGAGAACCAACTGTACCAGTTTGGAGTTTGGAGACGGAAATGTTCAACTTCCCAATGGAAAATCCTACAATTACCTAGGATTTCAACAGGCCAAGTTGTTGGACCGCCCAAGCAAGCAAAAACCAGAATCCAGGATCAATGCACCAAAAGAGTGAAACCGCTTATGAAATGCAGACAATTTAGTCCAGGAAATAAACACCTGTGCCACACCTGTTTTGACTTATCCTTCTGGAATCCCGAAGTGGACGAAAACAGACCTAGAGGGTATTCAGAGGGTAACTCCGGGTAACTCAATCGACTTCCTTCCTGTACCAGTTTGGAATTTGGAGACGGAGATGTTCAACCTCCCATTGGAAAACGGAGAAACCTACAAATACCTAGGATTTCAACAGGCCAAGCTGCTGGACCGCCCAAGCAGGCAAAAACCAGAATACAGGATCAATGCACCAAAAGAGTGAAACCGCTTATGAAATGCAGACAATTTAGTCCAGGAAATAAACACCTGTGCCACACCTGTTTTGACTTATCCTTCTGGAATCCCGAAGTGGACGAAAACAGACCTAGAGGGTATTCAGAGGGTAACTCCGGGTAACTCAGTCGACTTCCTTCCTGTACCAGTTTGGAATTTGGAGACGGAGATGTTCAACCTCCCATTGGAAAACGGAGAAACCTACAAATACCTAGGATTTCAACAGGCCAAGCTGCTGGACCGCCCAAGCAGGCAAAAACCAGAATACAGGATCAATGCACCAAAAGAGTGAAACCGCTTATGAAATGCAGACAATTTAGTCCAGGAAATAAACACCTGTGCCACACCTGTTTTGACTTATCCTTCTGGAATCCCGAAGTGGACGAAAACAGACCTAGAGGGTATTCAGAGGGTAACTCCGGGTAACTCAGTCGACTTCCTTCCTGTACCAGTTTGGAGTTTGGAATTTGGAGACGGAGATGTTCAACCTCCCATTGGAAAACGGAGAAACCTACAAATACCTAGGATTTCAACAGGCCAAGCTGCTGGACCGCCCAAGCAGGCAAAAACCAGAATACAGGATCAATGCACCAAAAGAGTGAAACCGCTTATGAAATGCAGACAATTTAGTCCAGGAAATAAACACCTGTGCCACACCTGTTTTGACTTATCCTTCTGGAATCCCGAAGTGGACGAAAACAGACCTAGAGGGTATTCAGAGGGTAACTCCGGGTAACTCAGTCGACTTCCTTCCTGTACCAGTTTGGAGTTTGGAATTTGGAGACGGAGATGTTCAACCTCCCATTGGAAAACGGAGAAACCTACAAATACCTAGGATTTCAACAGGCCAAGCTGCTGGACCGCCCAAGCAGGCAAAAACCAGAATACAGGATCAATGCACCAAAAGAGTGAAACCTAGAGGGTGGAAGAAGCTTGATTGACCTTTTTAACCTGCACTCTCGACGGGTAACTCTTTCCAGAGACGGAAGGCTTCATGATGGCCATCCAGGTTCAAGTTATTAACACTAACAACTACAAGAAGATAGATTAATGATTAAAGATCCAAACGCTCAATAATGACAAGAACCATCAGAGACCATCCAACATAACCTAGTGTGCAACATCATCCACCAGAAACTGGCCATCAAGTTCGGTCTTCTCAATTACAAGTACCAGTCGCAGAAGGTGGTGACTTGCGAAGGTCCCACGGGAAGAAATCACACGGTGTCAGATCGTATCACCGTAAAGGCCACTAAAGGTTACACGTAACGAATTTTCGCGATTATTGGATGAGACCTAACTGAAGTTATGGATATCGTTGACCACTTGATGTTATTTGCTATGAAAAATGTTTGAATTTCTCGTGAAAATTCGAGGGAAACGCTTGGGAAAATTATTTGAACGCCAAAACGACAAAAGAAACGGTTTTTGTAGTAGGAAATCAGAGTATAGACGTTAACGATTTACGTGTAAGGGGCTTATCATAAACAAACTAAATGGCTACGGTCGCAGGAAAAACTTTTCCTCTTTTCCACGGTTTGGAAAAACGATTTTAACGAGCTGAATTGTTTTTTGTCGGTCGGAAACGGTTGAGCGAGTCGAATCGATTTTTTTTCTTTTGTTTTTTATTCGTAAAAGGGAACGAGAAAGTTTTGAAAATGAATATTGATGCTTAGAGTAGGAGAGAAGGAAACACTGGGTGCAGGTGTTCCTCAGGGTTCGGTACTAGTCCCAAAATTATGATGATCTGACTGAGATATGAGATGATTGCGTTCGCTGACGATTTAGCAAAAATACGCGCGGCAAATTTGACGCAAAGCTTGAAAGAGGAAGCCAAAACAGTGGTTGAACTTCCAAAACACAAGGTAGAGCAGAAAATGTCAAAACTAGTAGGTTTGAGGTCCAGGTTAACAGGCCAACGGCTATCGAACAACGAGTTGACTCCAAAACTCCGAGTTTTCAAACAAATCTCATATTTCTTCTCGGATTTTTCGTTTTAATTAATCATTTTTGCGTATGTGAAAAATGTATTTTCTGTATTAATTAAACGCCAGGCTTCCATTTCATTCACTGGCGTTCATTTTGTGACAACTAAGTAACAACGTTGAAGAACCTTCCAGACATCTTAATTGGATCGTTGAAACTATTAAAACACCGTACATCACAAGTTATAAAAGGATTTTTATGTTTTCGACGGTCTGTTGATCATACATTAGACCTTAGTCGAAGCAGACGTGTATATAAGGTGGTTTAGAAATTAACTAAAATACTAAAATAGAAACTAAGTTTTGCGGGAAATTACAGAAGACGTCGATAATTGATAACTGATTGAAAACGAATTAGAACTCGAGAAAACTGATTTAATTTCATCGAGTATTTTCTACGTTATTTCAAAATATGTAAACTTTATTTCTTAAGATATGTAAATGACCATAAATATCTTTATCTACTGATTTTATAATTATTTATAATTGCATATGAAAAGAATTAGTATTTAAGGCAGTTTGTACACTGATACTGAGTTCTTAATAGTTTAATAGGCGTCCAGTACACTAGTCAGATTATTTATTTATTTATTATATATTTATTGAGAAAAAGTCAATTTCCAAAGACAAATGAAAGTTTCCAGAGATTACCGACGATTTGTTTTAGAAAAAGACAGTTTCCAAAGAAAATTTTCGAAATGTTTTCGAAGAAGACAGTCTCCAACATCAAAAGACGCTTCATTTTCGAAAAAAGCAGTCTCTAACGACAAAAGACGGTTCATTTTCGAAAAAGACAGTTTCCAAAGAAAATTTTCGAAATGTTTTCGAAGAAGACAGTCTCCAACATCAAGAGACGGTTCCTTTTCGAAAAAGACAGTCCCCAACAACAAAAGACAGTTCCTTTTTGAAAAAAAAACAGTTTTCGAAGATAATTTTCGAAATGTTTTCGAAGAAGACAGTCTCCAACATCAAAAGACGCTTCATTTTCGAAAAAAGCAGTCTCTAACGACAAAAGACGGTTCATTTTCGAAAAAGACAGTTTCCAAAGAAAATTTTCGAAATGTTTTCGAAGAAGACAGTCTCCAACATCAAGAGACGGTTCCTTTTCGAAAAAGACAGTCCCCAACAACAAAAGACAGTTCCTTTTTGAAAAAAAAACAGTTTTCGAAGATAATTTTCGAAATGTTTTCGAAGAAGACAGTCTCCAACATCAAAAGACGCTTCATTTTCGAAAAAAGCAGTCTCTAACGACAAAAGACGGTTCCTTTTTGAAAAAGACAGTCTCCAACAACAAATGACGCTTCATTTTTGAAAAAGACAGTTTCCAAAGAAAATTTTCGAAATGTTTTCGAAGAAGACAGTCTCCAACATCAAGAGACGGTTCCTTTTCGAAAAAGACAGTCCCCAACAACAAAAGACAGTTCCTTTTTGAAAAAAAAACAGTTTTCGAAGATAATTTTCGAAATGTTTTCGAAGAAGACAGTCTCCAACATCAAAAGACGCTTCATTTTCGAAAAAAGCAGTCTCTAACGACAAAAGACGGTTCATTTTCGAAAAAGACAGTTTCCAAAGAAAATTTTCGAAATGTTTTCGAAGAAGACAGTCTCCAACATCAAAAGACGCTTCATTTTCGAAAAAAGCAGTCTCTAACGACAAAAGACGGTTCATTTTCGAAAAAGACAGTTTCCAAAGAAAATTTTCGAAATGTTTTCGAAGAAGACAGTCTCCAACATCAAGAGACGGTTCCTTTTCGAAAAAGACAGTCCCCAACAACAAAAGACAGTTCCTTTTTGAAAAAAAAACAGTTTTCGAAGATAATTTTCGAAATGTTTTCGAAGAAGACAGTCTCCAACATCAAAAGACGCTTCATTTTCGAAAAAAGCAGTCTCTAACGACAAAAGACGGTTCATTTTCGAAAAAGACAGTTTCCAAAGAAAATTTTCGAAATGTTTTCGAAGAAGACAGTCTCCAACATCAAGAGACGGTTCCTTTTCGAAAAAGACAGTCCCCAACAACAAAAGACAGTTCCTTTTTGAAAAAAAAACAGTTTTCGAAGATAATTTTCGAAATGTTTTCGAAGAAGACAGTCTCCAACATCAAAAGACGCTTCATTTTCGAAAAAAGCAGTCTCTAACGACAAAAGACGGTTCATTTTCGACAAAGACAGTTTCCAAAGAAAATTTTCGAAATGTTTTCGAAGAAGACAGTCTCCAACATCAAGAGACGGTTCCTTTTCGAAAAAGACAGTCCCCAACAACAAAAGACAGTTCCTTTTTGAAAAAAAAACAGTTTTCGAAGATAATTTTCGAAATGTTTTCGAAGAAGACAGTCTCCAACATCAAAAGACGCTTCATTTTCGAAAAAAGCAGTCTCTAACGACAAAAGACGGTTCCTTTTTGAAAAAGACAGTCTCCAACAACAAATGACGCTTCATTTTTGAAAAAGACAGTTTCCAAAGAAAATTTTCGAAATGTTTTCGAAGAAGACAGTCTCCAACATCAAGAGACGGTTCCTTTTCGAAAAAGACAGTCCCCAACAACAAAAGACAGTTCCTTTTTGAAAAAAAAACAGTTTTCGAAGATAATTTTCGAAATGTTTTCGAAGAAGACAGTCTCCAACATCAAAAGACGCTTCATTTTCGAAAAAAGCAGTCTCTAACGACAAAAGACGGTTCATTTTCGAAAAAGACAGTTTCCAAAGAAAATTTTCGAAATGTTTTCGAAGAAGACAGTCTCCAACATCAAGAGACGGTTCCTTTTCGAAAAAGACAGTCCCCAACAACAAAAGACAGTTCCTTTTTGAAAAAAAAACAGTTTTCGAAGATAATTTTCGAAATGTTTTCGAAGAAGACAGTCTCCAACATCAAAAGACGCTTCATTTTCGAAAAAAGCAGTCTCTAACGACAAAAGACGGTTCCTTTTTGAAAAAGACAGTCTCCAACAACAAATGACGCTTCATTTTTGAAAAAGACAGTTTCCAAAGAAAATTTTCGAAATGTTTTCGAAGAAGACAGTCTCCAACAACAAGAGACGGTTCCTTTTCGAAAAAGACAGTCCCCAACAACAAAAGACAGTTCCTTTTTGAAAAAAAAACAGTTTTCGAAGATAATTTTCGAAATATTTTCGAAGAAGACAGTCTCCAACATCAAAAGACGCTTCATTTTCGAAAAAAGCAGTCTCTAACGACAAAAGACGGTTCCTTTTTGAAAAAGACAGTCTCCAACAACAAATGACGCTTCATTTTTGAAAAAGACAGTTTCCAAAGAAAATTTTCGAAATGTTTTCGAAGAAGACAGTCTCCAACATCAAGAGACGGTTCCTTTTCGAAAAAGACAGTCCCCAACAACAAAAGACAGTTCCTTTTTGAAAAAAAAACAGTTTTCGAAGATAATTTTCGAAATGTTTTCGAAGAAGACAGTCTCCAACATCAAAAGACGCTTCATTTTCGAAAAAAGCAGTCTCTAACGACAAAAGACGGTTCATTTTCGAAAAAGACAGTTTCCAAAGAAAATTTTCGAAATGTTTTCGAAGAAGACAGTCTCCAACATCAAGAGACGGTTCCTTTTCGAAAAAGACAGTCCCCAACAACAAAAGACAGTTCCTTTTTGAAAAAAAAACAGTTTTCGAAGATAATTTTCGAAATGTTTTCGAAGAAGACAGTCTCCAACATCAAAAGACGCTTCATTTTCGAAAAAAGCAGTCTCTAACGACAAAAGACGGTTCATTTTCGACAAAGACAGTTTCCAAAGAAAATTTTCGAAATGTTTTCGAAGAAGACAGTCTCCAACATCAAGAGACGGTTCCTTTTCGAAAAAGACAGTCCCCAACAACAAAAGACAGTTCCTTTTTGAAAAAAAAACAGTTTTCGAAGATAATTTTCGAAATGTTTTCGAAGAAGACAGTCTCCAACATCAAAAGACGCTTCATTTTCGAAAAAAGCAGTCTCTAACGACAAAAGACGGTTCCTTTTTGAAAAAGACAGTCTCCAACAACAAATGACGCTTCATTTTTGAAAAAGACAGTTTCCAAAGAAAATTTTCGAAATGTTTTCGAAGAAGACAGTCTCCAACATCAAGAGACGGTTCCTTTTCGAAAAAGACAGTCCCCAACAACAAAAGACAGTTCCTTTTTGAAAAAAAAACAGTTTTCGAAGATAATTTTCGAAATGTTTTCGAAGAAGACAGTCTCCAACATCAAAAGACGCTTCATTTTCGAAAAAAGCAGTCTCTAACGACAAAAGACGGTTCATTTTCGAAAAAGACAGTTTCCAAAGAAAATTTTCGAAATGTTTTCGAAGAAGACAGTCTCCAACATCAAGAGACGGTTCCTTTTCGAAAAAGACAGTCCCCAACAACAAAAGACAGTTCCTTTTTGAAAAAAAAACAGTTTTCGAAGATAATTTTCGAAATGTTTTCGAAGAAGACAGTCTCCAACATCAAAAGACGCTTCATTTTCGAAAAAAGCAGTCTCTAACGACAAAAGACGGTTCCTTTTTGAAAAAGACAGTCTCCAACAACAAATGACGCTTCATTTTTGAAAAAGACAGTTTCCAAAGAAAATTTTCGAAATGTTTTCGAAGAAGACAGTCTCCAACAACAAGAGACGGTTCCTTTTCGAAAAAGACAGTCCCCAACAACAAAAGACAGTTCCTTTTTGAAAAAAAAACAGTTTTCGAAGATAATTTTCGAAATATTTTCGAAGAAGACAGTCTCCAACATCAAAAGACGCTTCATTTTCGAAAAAAGCAGTCTCTAACGACAAAAGACGGTTCCTTTTTGAAAAAGACAGTCTCCAACAACAAATGACGCTTCATTTTTGAAAAAGACAGTTTCCAAAGAAAATTTTCGAAATGTTTTCGAAGAAGACAGTCTCCAACATCAAGAGACGGTTCCTTTTCGAAAAAGACAGTCCCCAACAACAAAAGACAGTTCCTTTTTGAAAAAAAAACAGTTTTCGAAGATAATTTTCGAAATGTTTTCGAAGAAGACAGTCTCCAACATCAAAAGACGCTTCATTTTCGAAAAAAGCAGTCTCTAACGACAAAAGACGGTTCATTTTCGAAAAAGACAGTTTCCAAAGAAAATTTTCGAAATGTTTTCGAAGAAGACAGTCTCCAACATCAAGAGACGGTTCCTTTTCGAAAAAGACAGTCCCCAACAACAAAAGACAGTTCCTTTTTGAAAAAAAAACAGTTTTCGAAGATAATTTTCGAAATGTTTTCGAAGAAGACAGTCTCCAACATCAAAAGACGCTTCATTTTCGAAAAAAGCAGTCTCTAACGACAAAAGACGGTTCATTTTCGACAAAGACAGTTTCCAAAGAAAATTTTCGAAATGTTTTCGAAGAAGACAGTCTCCAACATCAAGAGACGGTTCCTTTTCGAAAAAGACAGTCCCCAACAACAAAAGACAGTTCCTTTTTGAAAAAAAAACAGTTTTCGAAGATAATTTTCGAAATGTTTTCGAAGAAGACAGTCTCCAACATCAAAAGACGCTTCATTTTCGAAAAAAGCAGTCTCTAACGACAAAAGACGGTTCCTTTTTGAAAAAGACAGTCTCCAACAACAAATGACGCTTCATTTTTGAAAAAGACAGTTTCCAAAGAAAATTTTCGAAATGTTTTCGAAGAAGACAGTCTCCAACATCAAGAGACGGTTCCTTTTCGAAAAAGACAGTCCCCAACAACAAAAGACAGTTCCTTTTTGAAAAAAAAACAGTTTTCGAAGATAATTTTCGAAATGTTTTCGAAGAAGACAGTCTCCAACATCAAAAGACGCTTCATTTTCGAAAAAAGCAGTCTCTAACGACAAAAGACGGTTCCTTTTTGAAAAAGACAGTCTCCAACAACAAATGACGCTTCATTTTTGAAAAAGACAGTTTCCAAAGAAAATTTTCGAAATGTTTTCGAAGAAGACAGTCTCCAACATCAAAAGACGCTTCATTTTCGAAAAAAGCAGTCTCTAACGACAAAAGACGGTTCCTTTTTGAAAAAGACAGTCTCCAACAACAAATGACGCTTCATTTTTGAAAAAGACAGTTTCCAAAGAAAATTTTCGAAATGTTTTCGAAGAAGACAGTCTCCAACATCAAGAGACGGTTCCTTTTCGAAAAAGACAGTCCCCAACAACAAAAGACAGTTCCTTTTTGAAAAAAAAACAGTTTTCGAAGATAATTTTCGAAATGTTTTCGAAGAAGACAGTCTCCAACATCAAAAGACGCTTCATTTTCGAAAAAAGCAGTCTCTAACGACAAAAGACGGTTCCTTTTTGAAAAAGACAGTCTCCAACAACAAATGACGCTTCATTTTTGAAAAAGACAGTTTCCAAAGAAAATTTTCGAAATGTTTTCGAAGAAGACAGTCTCCAACATCAAGAGACGGTTCCTTTTCGAAAAAGACAGTCCCCAACAACAAAAGACAGTTCCTTTTTGAAAAAAAAACAGTTTTCGAAGATAATTTTCGAAATGTTTTCGAAGAAGACAGTCTCCAACATCAAAAGACGCTTCATTTTCGAAAAAAGCAGTCTCTAACGACAAAAGACGGTTCATTTTCGAAAAAGACAGTTTCCAAAGAAAATTTTCGAAATGTTTTCGAAGAAGACAGTCTCCAACATCAAGAGACGGTTCCTTTTCGAAAAAGACAGTCCCCAACAACAAAAGACAGTTCCTTTTTGAAAAAAAAACAGTTTTCGAAGATAATTTTCGAAATGTTTTCGAAGAAGACAGTCTCCAACATCAAAAGACGCTTCATTTTCGAAAAAAGCAGTCTCTAACGACAAAAGACGGTTCCTTTTTGAAAAAGACAGTCTCCAACAACAAATGACGCTTCATTTTTGAAAAAGACAGTTTCCAAAGAAAATTTTCGAAATGTTTTCGAAGAAGACAGTCTCCAACAACAAGAGACGGTTCCTTTTCGAAAAAGACAGTCCCCAACAACAAAAGACAGTTCCTTTTTGAAAAAAAAACAGTTTTCGAAGATAATTTTCGAAATATTTTCGAAGAAGACAGTCTCCAACATCAAAAGACGCTTCATTTTCGAAAAAAGCAGTCTCTAACGACAAAAGACGGTTCCTTTTTGAAAAAGACAGTCTCCAACAACAAATGACGCTTCATTTTTGAAAAAGACAGTTTCCAAAGAAAATTTTCGAAATGTTTTCGAAGAAGACAGTCTCCAACATCAAGAGACGGTTCCTTTTCGAAAAAGACAGTCCCCAACAACAAAAGACAGTTCCTTTTTGAAAAAAAAACAGTTTTCGAAGATAATTTTCGAAATGTTTTCGAAGAAGACAGTCTCCAACATCAAAAGACGCTTCATTTTCGAAAAAAGCAGTCTCTAACGACAAAAGACGGTTCATTTTCGAAAAAGACAGTTTCCAAAGAAAATTTTCGAAATGTTTTCGAAGAAGACAGTCTCCAACATCAAGAGACGGTTCCTTTTCGAAAAAGACAGTCCCCAACAACAAAAGACAGTTCCTTTTTGAAAAAAAAACAGTTTTCGAAGATAATTTTCGAAATGTTTTCGAAGAAGACAGTCTCCAACATCAAAAGACGCTTCATTTTCGAAAAAAGCAGTCTCTAACGACAAAAGACGGTTCATTTTCGACAAAGACAGTTTCCAAAGAAAATTTTCGAAATGTTTTCGAAGAAGACAGTCTCCAACATCAAGAGACGGTTCCTTTTCGAAAAAGACAGTCCCCAACAACAAAAGACAGTTCCTTTTTGAAAAAAAAACAGTTTTCGAAGATAATTTTCGAAATGTTTTCGAAGAAGACAGTCTCCAACATCAAAAGACGCTTCATTTTCGAAAAAAGCAGTCTCTAACGACAAAAGACGGTTCCTTTTTGAAAAAGACAGTCTCCAACAACAAATGACGCTTCATTTTTGAAAAAGACAGTTTCCAAAGAAAATTTTCGAAATGTTTTCGAAGAAGACAGTCTCCAACATCAAGAGACGGTTCCTTTTCGAAAAAGACAGTCCCCAACAACAAAAGACAGTTCCTTTTTGAAAAAAAAACAGTTTTCGAAGATAATTTTCGAAATGTTTTCGAAGAAGACAGTCTCCAACATCAAAAGACGCTTCATTTTCGAAAAAAGCAGTCTCTAACGACAAAAGACGGTTCCTTTTTGAAAAAGACAGTCTCCAACAACAAATGACGCTTCATTTTTGAAAAAGACAGTTTCCAAAGAAAATTTTCGAAATGTTTTCGAAGAAGACAGTCTCCAACATCAAGAGACGGTTCCTTTTCGAAAAAGACAGTCCCCAACAACAAAAGACAGTTCCTTTTTGAAAAAAAAACAGTTTTCGAAGATAATTTTCGAAATGTTTTCGAAGAAGACAGTCTCCAACATCAAAAGACGCTTCATTTTCGAAAAAAGCAGTCTCTAACGACAAAAGACGGTTCCTTTTTGAAAAAGACAGTCTCCAACAACAAATGACGCTTCATTTTTGAAAAAGACAGTTTCCAAAGAAAATTTTCGAAATGTTTTCGAAGAAGACAGTCTCCAACATCAAGAGACGGTTCCTTTTCGAAAAAGACAGTCCCCAACAACAAAAGACAGTTCCTTTTTGAAAAAAAAACAGTTTTCGAAGATAATTTTCGAAATGTTTTCGAAGAAGACAGTCTCCAACATCAAAAGACGCTTCATTTTCGAAAAAAGCAGTCTCTAACGACAAAAGACGGTTCCTTTTTGAAAAAGACAGTCTCCAACAACAAATGACGCTTCATTTTTGAAAAAGACAGTTTCCAAAGAAAATTTTCGAAATGTTTTCGAAGAAGACAGTCTCCAACATCAAGAGACGGTTCCTTTTCGAAAAAGACAGTCCCCAACAACAAAAGACAGTTCCTTTTTGAAAAAAAAACAGTTTTCGAAGATAATTTTCGAAATGTTTTCGAAGAAGACAGTCTCCAACATCAAAAGACGCTTCATTTTCGAAAAAAGCAGTCTCTAACGACAAAAGACGGTTCCTTTTTGAAAAAGACAGTCTCCAACAACAAATGACGCTTCATTTTTGAAAAAGACAGTTTCCAAAGAAAATTTTCGAAATGTTTTCGAAGAAGACAGTCTCCAACATCAAGAGACGGTTCCTTTTCGAAAAAGACAGTCCCCAACAACAAAAGACAGTTCCTTTTTGAAAAAAAAACAGTTTTCGAAGATAATTTTCGAAATGTTTTCGAAGAAGACAGTCTCCAACATCAAAAGACGCTTCATTTTCGAAAAAAGCAGTCTCTAACGACAAAAGACGGTTCATTTTCGAAAAAGACAGTTTCCAAAGAAAATTTTCGAAATGTTTTCGAAGAAGACAGTCTCCAACATCAAGAGACGGTTCCTTTTCGAAAAAGACAGTCCCCAACAACAAAAGACAGTTCCTTTTTGAAAAAAAAACAGTTTTCGAAGATAATTTTCGAAATGTTTTCGAAGAAGACAGTCTCCAACATCAAAAGACGCTTCATTTTCGAAAAAAGCAGTCTCTAACGACAAAAGACGGTTCCTTTTTGAAAAAGACAGTCTCCAACAACAAATGACGCTTCATTTTTGAAAAAGACAGTTTCCAAAGAAAATTTTCGAAATGTTTTCGAAGAAGACAGTCTCCAACATCAAGAGACGGTTCCTTTTCGAAAAAGACAGTCCCCAACAACAAAAGACAGTTCCTTTTTGAAAAAAAAACAGTTTTCGAAGATAATTTTCGAAATGTTTTCGAAGAAGACAGTCTCCAACATCAAAAGACGCTTCATTTTCGAAAAAAGCAGTCTCTAACGACAAAAGACGGTTCATTTTCGAAAAAGACAGTTTCCAAAGAAAATTTTCGAAATGTTTTCGAAGAAGACAGTCTCCAACATCAAGAGACGGTTCCTTTTCGAAAAAGACAGTCCCCAACAACAAAAGACAGTTCCTTTTTGAAAAAAAAACAGTTTTCGAAGATAATTTTCGAAATGTTTTCGAAGAAGACAGTCTCCAACATCAAAAGACGCTTCATTTTCGAAAAAAGCAGTCTCTAACGACAAAAGACGGTTCCTTTTTGAAAAAGACAGTCTCCAACAACAAATGACGCTTCATTTTTGAAAAAGACAGTTTCCAAAGAAAATTTTCGAAATGTTTTCGAAGAAGACAGTCTCCAACATCAAGAGACGGTTCCTTTTCGAAAAAGACAGTCCCCAACAACAAAAGACAGTTCCTTTTTGAAAAAAAAACAGTTTTCGAAGATAATTTTCGAAATGTTTTCGAAGAAGACAGTCTCCAACATCAAAAGACGCTTCATTTTCGAGAAAAGCAGTCTCTAACGACAAAAGACGGTTCATTTTCGAAAAAGACAGTTTCCAAAGAAAATTTTCGAAATGTTTTCGAAGAAGACAGTCTCCAACAACAAGAGACGGTTCCTTTTCGAAAAAGACAGTCCTCAACAAAAAAAGACAGTTCCTTTTTGAAAAAGACAGTCTCCAACAACAAAAGACAGTTCCTTTTTGAAAAAAAAACAGTTTTCGAAGATAATTTTCGAAATGTTTTCGAAGAAGACAGTCTCCAACATCAAAAGACGCTTCATTTTCGAAAAAAGCAGTCTCTAACGACAAAAGACGGTTCCTTTTTGAAAAAGACAGTCTCCAACAACAAATGACGCTTCATTTTTGAAAAAGACAGTTTCCAAAGAAAATTTTCGAAATGTTTTCGAAGAAGACAGTCTCCAACAACAAGAGACGGTTCCTTTTCGAAAAAGACAGTCCCCAACAACAAAAGACAGTTCCTTTTTGAAAAAAAAAACAGTTTTCGAAGATAATTTTCGAAATGTTTTCGAAGAAGACAGTCTCCAACATCAAAAGACGCTTCATTTTCGAAAAAAGCAGTCTCTAACGACAAAAGACGGTTCATTTTCGAAAAAGACAGTTTCCAAAGAAAATTTTCGAAATGTTTTCGAAGAAGACAGTCTCCAACAACAAGAGACGGTTCCTTTTCGAAAAAGACAGTCCCCAACAACAAAAGACAGTTCCTTTTTGAAAAAAAAACAGTTTTCGAAGATAATTTTCGAAATGTTTTCGAAGAAGACAGTCTCCAACATCAAGAGACGGTTCCTTTTCGAAAAAGACAGTCCCCAACAACAAAAGACAGTTCCTTTTTGAAAAAAAAACAGTTTTCGAAGATAATTTTCGAAATGTTTTCGAAGAAGACAGTCTCCAACATCAAAAGACGCTTCATTTTCGAAAAAAGCAGTCTCTAACGACAAAAGACGGTTCATTTTCGAAAAAGACAGTTTCCAAAGAAAATTTTCGAAATGTTTTCGAAGAAGACAGTCTCCAACAACAAGAGACGGTTCCTTTTCGAAAAAGACAGTCCTCAACAAAAAAAGACAGTTCCTTTTTGAAAAAGACAGTCTCCAACAACAAAAGACAGTTCCTTTTTGAAAAAAAAACAGTTTTCGAAGATAATTTTCGAAATGTTTTCGAAGAAGACAGTCTCCAACATCAAAAGACGCTTCATTTTCGAAAAAAGCAGTCTCTAACGACAAAAGACGGTTCCTTTTTGAAAAAGACAGTCTCCAACAACAAATGACGCTTCATTTTTGAAAAAGACAGTTTCCAAAGAAAATTTTCGAAATGTTTTCGAAGAAGACAGTCTCCAACAACAAGAGACGGTTCCTTTTCGAAAAAGACAGTCCCCAACAACAAAAGACAGTTCCTTTTTGAAAAAAAAAACAGTTTTCGAAGATAATTTTCGAAATGTTTTCGAAGAAGACAGTCTCCAACATCAAGAGACGGTTCCTTTTCGAAAAAGACAGTCCCCAACAACAAAAGACAGTTCCTTTTTGAAAAAAAAAACAGTTTTCGAAGATAATTTTCGAAATGTTTTCGAAGAAGACAGTCTCCAACATCAAAAGACGCTTCATTTTCGAAAAAAGCAGTCTCTAACGACAAAAGACGGTTCATTTTCGAAAAAGACAGTTTCCAAAGAAAATTTTCGAAATGTTTTCGAAGAAGACAGTCTCCAACATCAAGAGACGGTTCCTTTTCGAAAAAGACAGTCCCCAACAACAAAAGACAGTTCCTTTTTGAAAAAAAAACAGTTTTCGAAGATAATTTTCGAAATGTTTTCGAAGAAGACAGTCTCCAACATCAAAAGACGCTTCATTTTCGAAAAAAGCAGTCTCTAACGACAAAAGACGGTTCCTTTTTGAAAAAGACAGTCTCCAACAACAAATGACGCTTCATTTTTGAAAAAGACAGTTTCCAAAGAAAATTTTCGAAATGTTTTCGAAGAAGACAGTCTCCAACATCAAGAGACGGTTCCTTTTCGAAAAAGACAGTCCCCAACAACAAAAGACAGTTCCTTTTTGAAAAAAAAACAGTTTTCGAAGATAATTTTCGAAATGTTTTCGAAGAAGACAGTCTCCAACATCAAAAGACGCTTCATTTTCGAAAAAAGCAGTCTCTAACGACAAAAGACGGTTCATTTTCGAAAAAGACAGTTTCCAAAGAAAATTTTCGAAATGTTTTCGAAGAAGACAGTCTCCAACATCAAGAGACGGTTCCTTTTCGAAAAAGACAGTCCCCAACAACAAAAGACAGTTCCTTTTTGAAAAAAAAACAGTTTTCGAAGATAATTTTCGAAATGTTTTCGAAGAAGACAGTCTCCAACATCAAAAGACGCTTCATTTTCGAAAAAAGCAGTCTCTAACGACAAAAGACGGTTCATTTTCGACAAAGACAGTTTCCAAAGAAAATTTTCGAAATGTTTTCGAAGAAGACAGTCTCCAACATCAAGAGACGGTTCCTTTTCGAAAAAGACAGTCCCCAACAACAAAAGACAGTTCCTTTTTGAAAAAAAAACAGTTTTCGAAGATAATTTTCGAAATGTTTTCGAAGAAGACAGTCTCCAACATCAAAAGACGCTTCATTTTCGAAAAAAGCAGTCTCTAACGACAAAAGACGGTTCCTTTTTGAAAAAGACAGTCTCCAACAACAAATGACGCTTCATTTTTGAAAAAGACAGTTTCCAAAGAAAATTTTCGAAATGTTTTCGAAGAAGACAGTCTCCAACATCAAGAGACGGTTCCTTTTCGAAAAAGACAGTCCCCAACAACAAAAGACAGTTCCTTTTTGAAAAAAAAACAGTTTTCGAAGATAATTTTCGAAATGTTTTCGAAGAAGACAGTCTCCAACATCAAAAGACGCTTCATTTTCGAAAAAAGCAGTCTCTAACGACAAAAGACGGTTCCTTTTTGAAAAAGACAGTCTCCAACAACAAATGACGCTTCATTTTTGAAAAAGACAGTTTCCAAAGAAAATTTTCGAAATGTTTTCGAAGAAGACAGTCTCCAACATCAAGAGACGGTTCCTTTTCGAAAAAGACAGTCCCCAACAACAAAAGACAGTTCCTTTTTGAAAAAAAAACAGTTTTCGAAGATAATTTTCGAAATGTTTTCGAAGAAGACAGTCTCCAACATCAAAAGACGCTTCATTTTCGAAAAAAGCAGTCTCTAACGACAAAAGACGGTTCCTTTTTGAAAAAGACAGTCTCCAACAACAAATGACGGTTCATTTTTGAAAAAGACAGTTTCCAAAGAAAATTTTCGAAATGTTTTCGAAGAAGACAGTCTCCAACATCAAGAGACGGTTCCTTTTCGAAAAAGACAGTCCCCAACAACAAAAGACAGTTCCTTTTTGAAAAAAAAACAGTTTTCGAAGATAATTTTCGAAATGTTTTCGAAGAAGACAGTCTCCAACATCAAAAGACGCTTCATTTTCGAAAAAAGCAGTCTCTAACGACAAAAGACGGTTCATTTTCGAAAAAGACAGTTTCCAAAGAAAATTTTCGAAATGTTTTCGAAGAAGACAGTCTCCAACATCAAGAGACGGTTCCTTTTCGAAAAAGACAGTCCCCAACAACAAAAGACAGTTCCTTTTTGAAAAAAAAACAGTTTTCGAAGATAATTTTCGAAATGTTTTCGAAGAAGACAGTCTCCAACATCAAAAGACGCTTCATTTTCGAAAAAAGCAGTCTCTAACGACAAAAGACGGTTCCTTTTTGAAAAAGACAGTCTCCAACAACAAATGACGCTTCATTTTTGAAAAAGACAGTTTCCAAAGAAAATTTTCGAAATGTTTTCGAAGAAGACAGTCTCCAACATCAAGAGACGGTTCCTTTTCGAAAAAGACAGTCCCCAACAACAAAAGACAGTTCCTTTTTGAAAAAAAAACAGTTTTCGAAGATAATTTTCGAAATGTTTTCGAAGAAGACAGTCTCCAACATCAAAAGACGCTTCATTTTCGAAAAAAGCAGTCTCTAACGACAAAAGACGGTTCATTTTCGAAAAAGACAGTTTCCAAAGAAAATTTTCGAAATGTTTTCGAAGAAGACAGTCTCCAACATCAAGAGACGGTTCCTTTTCGAAAAAGACAGTCCCCAACAACAAAAGACAGTTCCTTTTTGAAAAAAAAACAGTTTTCGAAGATAATTTTCGAAATGTTTTCGAAGAAGACAGTCTCCAACATCAAAAGACGCTTCATTTTCGAAAAAAGCAGTCTCTAACGACAAAAGACGGTTCCTTTTTGAAAAAGACAGTCTCCAACAACAAATGACGCTTCATTTTTGAAAAAGACAGTTTCCAAAGAAAATTTTCGAAATGTTTTCGAAGAAGACAGTCTCCAACATCAAGAGACGGTTCCTTTTCGAAAAAGACAGTCCCCAACAACAAAAGACAGTTCCTTTTTGAAAAAAAAACAGTTTTCGAAGATAATTTTCGAAATGTTTTCGAAGAAGACAGTCTCCAACATCAAAAGACGCTTCATTTTCGAAAAAAGCAGTCTCTAACGACAAAAGACGGTTCATTTTCGAAAAAGACAGTTTCCAAAGAAAATTTTCGAAATGTTTTCGAAGAAGACAGTCTCCAACAACAAGAGACGGTTCCTTTTCGAAAAAGACAGTCCTCAACAAAAAAAGACAGTTCCTTTTTGAAAAAGACAGTCTCCAACAACAAAAGACAGTTCCTTTTTGAAAAAAAAACAGTTTTCGAAGATAATTTTCGAAATGTTTTCGAAGAAGACAGTCTCCAACATCAAAAGACGCTTCATTTTCGAAAAAAGCAGTCTCTAACGACAAAAGACGGTTCCTTTTTGAAAAAGACAGTCTCCAACAACAAATGACGCTTCATTTTTGAAAAAGACAGTTTCCAAAGAAAATTTTCGAAATGTTTTCGAAGAAGACAGTCTCCAACAACAAGAGACGGTTCCTTTTCGAAAAAGACAGTCCCCAACAACAAAAGACAGTTCCTTTTTGAAAAAAAAACAGTTTTCGAAGATAATTTTCGAAATGTTTTCGAAGAAGACAGTCTCCAACATCAAAAGACGCTTCATTTTCGAAAAAAGCAGTCTCTAACGACAAAAGACGGTTCATTTTCGAAAAAGACAGTTTCCAAAGAAAATTTTCGAAATGTTTTCGAAGAAGACAGTCTCCAACATCAAGAGACGGTTCCTTTTCGAAAAAGACAGTCCCCAACAACAAAAGACAGTTCCTTTTTGAAAAAAAAACAGTTTTCGAAGATAATTTTCGAAATGTTTTCGAAGAAGACAGTCTCCAACATCAAAAGACGCTTCATTTTCGAAAAAAGCAGTCTCTAACGACAAAAGACGGTTCCTTTTTGAAAAAGACAGTCTCCAACAACAAATGACGCTTCATTTTTGAAAAAGACAGTTTCCAAAGAAAATTTTCGAAATGTTTTCGAAGAAGACAGTCTCCAACAACAAGAGACGGTTCCTTTTCGAAAAAGACAGTCCCCAACAACAAAAGACAGTTCCTTTTTGAAAAAAAAACAGTTTTCGAAGATAATTTTCGAAATGTTTTCGAAGAAGACAGTCTCCAACATCAAAAGACGCTTCATTTTCGAAAAAAGCAGTCTCTAACGACAAAAGACGGTTCCTTTTTGAAAAAGACAGTCTCCAACAACAAATGACGCTTCATTTTTGAAAAAGACAGTTTCCAAAGAAAATTTTCGAAATGTTTTCGAAGAAGACAGTCTCCAACATCAAGAGACGGTTCCTTTTCGAAAAAGACAGTCCCCAACAACAAAAGACAGTTCCTTTTTGAAAAAAAAACAGTTTTCGAAGATAATTTTCGAAATGTTTTCGAAGAAGACAGTCTCCAACATCAAAAGACGCTTCATTTTCGAAAAAAGCAGTCTCTAACGACAAAAGACGGTTCATTTTCGAAAAAGACAGTTTCCAAAGAAAATTTTCGAAATGTTTTCGAAGAAGACAGTCTCCAACATCAAGAGACGGTTCCTTTTCGAAAAAGACAGTCCCCAACAACAAAAGACAGTTCCTTTTTGAAAAAAAAACAGTTTTCGAAGATAATTTTCGAAATGTTTTCGAAGAAGACAGTCTCCAACATCAAAAGACGCTTCATTTTCGAAAAAAGCAGTCTCTAACGACAAAAGACGGTTCCTTTTTGAAAAAGACAGTCTCCAACAACAAATGACGCTTCATTTTTGAAAAAGACAGTTTCCAAAGAAAATTTTCGAAATGTTTTCGAAGAAGACAGTCTCCAACAACAAGAGACGGTTCCTTTTCGAAAAAGACAGTCCCCAACAACAAAAGACAGTTCCTTTTTGAAAAAAAAACAGTTTTCGAAGATAATTTTCGAAATGTTTTCGAAGAAGACAGTCTCCAACATCAAAAGACGCTTCATTTTCGAAAAAAGCAGTCTCTAACGACAAAAGACGGTTCCTTTTTGAAAAAGACAGTCTCCAACAACAAATGACGCTTCATTTTTGAAAAAGACAGTTTCCAAAGAAAATTTTCGAAATGTTTTCGAAGAAGACAGTCTCCAACAACAAGAGACGGTTCCTTTTCGAAAAAGACAGTCCCCAACAACAAAAGACAGTTCCTTTTTGAAAAAAAAACAGTTTTCGAAGATAATTTTCGAAATATTTTCGAAGAAGACAGTCTCCAACATCAAAAGACGCTTCATTTTCGAAAAAAGCAGTCTCTAACGACAAAAGACGGTTCCTTTTTGAAAAAGACAGTCTCCAACAACAAATGACGCTTCATTTTTGAAAAAGACAGTTTCCAAAGAAAATTTTCGAAATGTTTTCGAAGAAGACAGTCTCCAACATCAAGAGACGGTTCCTTTTCGAAAAAGACAGTCCCCAACAACAAAAGACAGTTCCTTTTTGAAAAAAAAACAGTTTTCGAAGATAATTTTCGAAATGTTTTCGAAGAAGACAGTCTCCAACATCAAAAGACGCTTCATTTTCGAAAAAAGCAGTCTCTAACGACAAAAGACGGTTCATTTTCGAAAAAGACAGTTTCCAAAGAAAATTTTCGAAATGTTTTCGAAGAAGACAGTCTCCAACATCAAGAGACGGTTCCTTTTCGAAAAAGACAGTCCCCAACAACAAAAGACAGTTCCTTTTTGAAAAAAAAACAGTTTTCGAAGATAATTTTCGAAATGTTTTCGAAGAAGACAGTCTCCAACATCAAAAGACGCTTCATTTTCGAAAAAAGCAGTCTCTAACGACAAAAGACGGTTCCTTTTTGAAAAAGACAGTCTCCAACAACAAATGACGCTTCATTTTTGAAAAAGACAGTTTCCAAAGAAAATTTTCGAAATGTTTTCGAAGAAGACAGTCTCCAACATCAAGAGACGGTTCCTTTTCGAAAAAGACAGTCCCCAACAACAAAAGACAGTTCCTTTTTGAAAAAAAAACAGTTTTCGAAGATAATTTTCGAAATGTTTTCGAAGAAGACAGTCTCCAACATCAAAAGACGCTTCATTTTCGAAAAAAGCAGTCTCTAACGACAAAAGACGGTTCATTTTCGAAAAAGACAGTTTCCAAAGAAAATTTTCGAAATGTTTTCGAAGAAGACAGTCTCCAACATCAAGAGACGGTTCCTTTTCGAAAAAGACAGTCCCCAACAACAAAAGACAGTTCCTTTTTGAAAAAAAAACAGTTTTCGAAGATAATTTTCGAAATGTTTTCGAAGAAGACAGTCTCCAACATCAAAAGACGCTTCATTTTCGAAAAAAGCAGTCTCTAACGACAAAAGACGGTTCATTTTCGAAAAAGACAGTTTCCAAAGAAAATTTTCGAAATGTTTTCGAAGAAGACAGTCTCCAACATCAAGAGACGGTTCCTTTTCGAAAAAGACAGTCCCCAACAACAAAAGACAGTTCCTTTTTGAAAAAAAAACAGTTTTCGAAGATAATTTTCGAAATGTTTTCGAAGAAGACAGTCTCCAACATCAAAAGACGCTTCATTTTCGAAAAAAGCAGTCTCTAACGACAAAAGACGGTTCATTTTCGACAAAGACAGTTTCCAAAGAAAATTTTCGAAATGTTTTCGAAGAAGACAGTCTCCAACATCAAGAGACGGTTCCTTTTCGAAAAAAGCAGTCTCTAACGACAAAAGACGGTTCATTTTCGAAAAAGACAGTTTCCAAAGAAAATTTTCGAAATGTTTTCGAAGAAGACAGTCTCCAACATCAAAAGACGCTTCATTTTCGAAAAAAGCAGTCTCTAACGACAAAAGACGGTTCCTTTTTGAAAAAGACAGTCTCCAACAACAAATGACGCTTCATTTTTGAAAAAGACAGTTTCCAAAGAAAATTTTCGAAATGTTTTCGAAGAAGACAGTCTCCAACATCAAGAGACGGTTCCTTTTCGAAAAAGACAGTCCCCAACAACAAAAGACAGTTCCTTTTTGAAAAAAAAACAGTTTTCGAAGATAATTTTCGAAATGTTTTCGAAGAAGACAGTCTCCAACATCAAAAGACGCTTCATTTTCGAAAAAAGCAGTCTCTAACGACAAAAGACGGTTCATTTTCGAAAAAGACAGTTTCCAAAGAAAATTTTCGAAATGTTTTCGAAGAAGACAGTCTCCAACATCAAGAGACGGTTCCTTTTCGAAAAAGACAGTCCCCAACAACAAAAGACAGTTCCTTTTTGAAAAAAAAACAGTTTTCGAAGATAATTTTCGAAATGTTTTCGAAGAAGACAGTCTCCAACATCAAAAGACGCTTCATTTTCGAAAAAAGCAGTCTCTAACGACAAAAGACGGTTCATTTTCGAAAAAGACAGTTTCCAAAGAAAATTTTCGAAATGTTTTCGAAGAAGACAGTCTCCAACATCAAGAGACGGTTCCTTTTCGAAAAAGACAGTCCCCAACAACAAAAGACAGTTCCTTTTTGAAAAAAAAACAGTTTTCGAAGATAATTTTCGAAATGTTTTCGAAGAAGACAGTCTCCAACATCAAAAGACGCTTCATTTTCGAAAAAAGCAGTCTCTAACGACAAAAGACGGTTCATTTTCGACAAAGACAGTTTCCAAAGAAAATTTTCGAAATGTTTTCGAAGAAGACAGTCTCCAACATCAAGAGACGGTTCCTTTTCGAAAAAAGCAGTCTCTAACGACAAAAGACGGTTCATTTTCGAAAAAGACAGTTTCCAAAGAAAATTTTCGAAATGTTTTCGAAGAAGACAGTCTCCAACATCAAAAGACGC
This sequence comes from Diorhabda sublineata, assembly GCF_026230105.1. Lineage (NCBI taxonomy): Eukaryota > Metazoa > Arthropoda > Insecta > Coleoptera > Chrysomelidae > Diorhabda > Diorhabda sublineata. Next base: position 1,890,263 of record NC_079477.1, on the reverse strand, counting down.
TTCATTTTCGAAAAAAGCAGTCTCTAACGACAAAAGACGGTTCATTTTCGAAAAAGACAGTTTCCAAAGAAAATTTTCGAAATGTTTTCGAAGAAGACAGTCTCCAACATCAAGAGACGGTTCCTTTTCGAAAAAGACAGTCCCCAACAACAAAAGACAGTTCCTTTTTGAAAAAAAAACAGTTTTCGAAGATAATTTTCGAAATGTTTTCGAAGAAGACAGTCTCCAACATCAAAAGACGCTTCATTTTCGAAAAAAGCAGTCTCTAACGACAAAAGACGGTTCATTTTCGAAAAAGACAGTTTCCAAAGAAAATTTTCGAAATGTTTTCGAAGAAGACAGTCTCCAACATCAAGAGACGGTTCCTTTTCGAAAAAGACAGTCCCCAACAACAAAAGACAGTTCCTTTTTGAAAAAAAAACAGTTTTCGAAGATAATTTTCGAAATGTTTTCGAAGAAGACAGTCTCCAACATCAAAAGACGCTTCATTTTCGAAAAAAGCAGTCTCTAACGACAAAAGACGGTTCCTTTTTGAAAAAGACAGTCTCCAACAACAAATGACGCTTCATTTTTGAAAAAGACAGTTTCCAAAGAAAATTTTCGAAATGTTTTCGAAGAAGACAGTCTCCAACATCAAGAGACGGTTCCTTTTCGAAAAAGACAGTCCCCAACAACAAAAGACAGTTCCTTTTTGAAAAAAAAACAGTTTTCGAAGATAATTTTCGAAATGTTTTCGAAGAAGACAGTCTCCAACATCAAAAGACGCTTCATTTTCGAAAAAAGCAGTCTCTAACGACAAAAGACGGTTCATTTTCGAAAAAGACAGTTTCCAAAGAAAATTTTCGAAATGTTTTCGAAGAAGACAGTCTCCAACAACAAGAGACGGTTCCTTTTCGAAAAAGACAGTCCTCAACAAAAAAAGACAGTTCCTTTTTGAAAAAGACAGTCTCCAACAACAAATGACGCTTCATTTTTGAAAAAGACAGTTTCCAAAGAAAATTTTCGAAATGTTTTCGAAGAAGACAGTCTCCAACATCAAGAGACGGTTCCTTTTCGAAAAAGACAGTCCCCAACAACAAAAGACAGTTCCTTTTTGAAAAAAAAACAGTTTTCGAAGATAATTTTCGAAATGTTTTCGAAGAAGACAGTCTCCAACATCAAAAGACGCTTCATTTTCGAAAAAAGCAGTCTCTAACGACAAAAGACGGTTCATTTTCGAAAAAGACAGTTTCCAAAGAAAATTTTCGAAATGTTTTCGAAGAAGACAGTCTCCAACATCAAGAGACGGTTCCTTTTCGAAAAAGACAGTCCCCAACAACAAAAGACAGTTCCTTTTTGAAAAAAAAACAGTTTTCGAAGATAATTTTCGAAATGTTTTCGAAGAAGACAGTCTCCAACATCAAAAGACGCTTCATTTTCGAAAAAAGCAGTCTCTAACGACAAAAGACGGTTCCTTTTTGAAAAAGACAGTCTCCAACAACAAATGACGCTTCATTTTTGAAAAAGACAGTTTCCAAAGAAAATTTTCGAAATGTTTTCGAAGAAGACAGTCTCCAACATCAAGAGACGGTTCCTTTTCGAAAAAGACAGTCCCCAACAACAAAAGACAGTTCCTTTTTGAAAAAAAAACAGTTTTCGAAGATAATTTTCGAAATGTTTTCGAAGAAGACAGTCTCCAACATCAAAAGACGCTTCATTTTCGAAAAAAGCAGTCTCTAACGACAAAAGACGGTTCATTTTCGAAAAAGACAGTTTCCAAAGAAAATTTTCGAAATGTTTTCGAAGAAGACAGTCTCCAACATCAAGAGACGGTTCCTTTTCGAAAAAGACAGTCCCCAACAACAAAAGACAGTTCCTTTTTGAAAAAAAAACAGTTTTCGAAGATAATTTTCGAAATGTTTTCGAAGAAGACAGTCTCCAACATCAAAAGACGCTTCATTTTCGAAAAAAGCAGTCTCTAACGACAAAAGACGGTTCATTTTCGACAAAGACAGTTTCCAAAGAAAATTTTCGAAATGTTTTCGAAGAAGACAGTCTCCAACATCAAGAGACGGTTCCTTTTCGAAAAAGACAGTCCCCAACAACAAAAGACAGTTCCTTTTTGAAAAAAAAACAGTTTTCGAAGATAATTTTCGAAATGTTTTCGAAGAAGACAGTCTCCAACATCAAAAGACGCTTCATTTTCGAAAAAAGCAGTCTCTAACGACAAAAGACGGTTCCTTTTTGAAAAAGACAGTCTCCAACAACAAATGACGCTTCATTTTTGAAAAAGACAGTTTCCAAAGAAAATTTTCGAAATGTTTTCGAAGAAGACAGTCTCCAACATCAAGAGACGGTTCCTTTTCGAAAAAGACAGTCCCCAACAACAAAAGACAGTTCCTTTTTGAAAAAAAAACAGTTTTCGAAGATAATTTTCGAAATGTTTTCGAAGAAGACAGTCTCCAACATCAAAAGACGCTTCATTTTCGAAAAAAGCAGTCTCTAACGACAAAAGACGGTTCCTTTTTGAAAAAGACAGTCTCCAACAACAAATGACGCTTCATTTTTGAAAAAGACAGTTTCCAAAGAAAATTTTCGAAATGTTTTCGAAGAAGACAGTCTCCAACAACAAGAGACGGTTCCTTTTCGAAAAAGACAGTCCCCAACAACAAAAGACAGTTCCTTTTTGAAAAAAAAACAGTTTTCGAAGATAATTTTCGAAATGTTTTCGAAGAAGACAGTCTCCAACATCAAAAGACGCTTCATTTTCGAAAAAAGCAGTCTCTAACGACAAAAGACGGTTCCTTTTTGAAAAAGACAGTCTCCAACAACAAATGACGCTTCATTTTTGAAAAAGACAGTTTCCAAAGAAAATTTTCGAAATGTTTTCGAAGAAGACAGTCTCCAACATCAAGAGACGGTTCCTTTTCGAAAAAGACAGTCCCCAACAACAAAAGACAGTTCCTTTTTGAAAAAAAAACAGTTTTCGAAGATAATTTTCGAAATGTTTTCGAAGAAGACAGTCTCCAACATCAAAAGACGCTTCATTTTCGAAAAAAGCAGTCTCTAACGACAAAAGACGGTTCATTTTCGAAAAAGACAGTTTCCAAAGAAAATTTTCGAAATGTTTTCGAAGAAGACAGTCTCCAACATCAAGAGACGGTTCCTTTTCGAAAAAGACAGTCCCCAACAACAAAAGACAGTTCCTTTTTGAAAAAAAAACAGTTTTCGAAGATAATTTTCGAAATATTTTCGAAGAAGACAGTCTCCAACATCAAAAGACGCTTCATTTTCGAAAAAAGCAGTCTCTAACGACAAAAGACGGTTCCTTTTTGAAAAAGACAGTCTCCAACAACAAATGACGCTTCATTTTTGAAAAAGACAGTTTCCAAAGAAAATTTTCGAAATGTTTTCGAAGAAGACAGTCTCCAACATCAAGAGACGGTTCCTTTTCGAAAAAGACAGTCCCCAACAACAAAAGACAGTTCCTTTTTGAAAAAAAAACAGTTTTCGAAGATAATTTTCGAAATGTTTTCGAAGAAGACAGTCTCCAACATCAAAAGACGCTTCATTTTCGAAAAAAGCAGTCTCTAACGACAAAAGACGGTTCATTTTCGAAAAAGACAGTTTCCAAAGAAAATTTTCGAAATGTTTTCGAAGAAGACAGTCTCCAACATCAAGAGACGGTTCCTTTTCGAAAAAGACAGTCCCCAACAACAAAAGACAGTTCCTTTTTGAAAAAAAAACAGTTTTCGAAGATAATTTTCGAAATGTTTTCGAAGAAGACAGTCTCCAACATCAAAAGACGCTTCATTTTCGAAAAAAGCAGTCTCTAACGACAAAAGACGGTTCATTTTCGAAAAAGACAGTTTCCAAAGAAAATTTTCGAAATGTTTTCGAAGAAGACAGTCTCCAACATCAAGAGACGGTTCCTTTTCGAAAAAGACAGTCCCCAACAACAAAAGACAGTTCCTTTTTGAAAAAAAAACAGTTTTCGAAGATAATTTTCGAAATGTTTTCGAAGAAGACAGTCTCCAACATCAAAAGACGCTTCATTTTCGAAAAAAGCAGTCTCTAACGACAAAAGACGGTTCCTTTTTGAAAAAGACAGTCTCCAACAACAAATGACGCTTCATTTTTGAAAAAGACAGTTTCCAAAGAAAATTTTCGAAATGTTTTCGAAGAAGACAGTCTCCAACAACAAGAGACGGTTCCTTTTCGAAAAAGACAGTCCCCAACAACAAAAGACAGTTCCTTTTTGAAAAAAAAACAGTTTTCGAAGATAATTTTCGAAATGTTTTCGAAGAAGACAGTCTCCAACATCAAAAGACGCTTCATTTTCGAAAAAAGCAGTCTCTAACGACAAAAGACGGTTCCTTTTTGAAAAAGACAGTCTCCAACAACAAATGACGCTTCATTTTTGAAAAAGACAGTTTCCAAAGAAAATTTTCGAAATGTTTTCGAAGAAGACAGTCTCCAACATCAAGAGACGGTTCCTTTTCGAAAAAGACAGTCCCCAACAACAAAAGACAGTTCCTTTTTGAAAAAAAAAACAGTTTTCGAAGATAATTTTCGAAATGTTTTCGAAGAAGACAGTCTCCAACATCAAAAGACGCTTCATTTTCGAAAAAAGCAGTCTCTAACGACAAAAGACGGTTCCTTTTTGAAAAAGACAGTCTCCAACAACAAATGACGCTTCATTTTTGAAAAAGACAGTTTCCAAAGAAAATTTTCGAAATGTTTTCGAAGAAGACAGTCTCCAACATCAAGAGACGGTTCCTTTTCGAAAAAGACAGTCCCCAACAACAAAAGACAGTTCCTTTTTGAAAAAAAAACAGTTTTCGAAGATAATTTTCGAAATGTTTTCGAAGAAGACAGTCTCCAACATCAAAAGACGCTTCATTTTCGAAAAAAGCAGTCTCTAACGACAAAAGACGGTTCATTTTCGAAAAAGACAGTTTCCAAAGAAAATTTTCGAAATGTTTTCGAAGAAGACAGTCTCCAACATCAAGAGACGGTTCCTTTTCGAAAAAGACAGTCCCCAACAACAAAAGACAGTTCCTTTTTGAAAAAAAAACAGTTTTCGAAGATAATTTTCGAAATGTTTTCGAAGAAGACAGTCTCCAACATCAAAAGACGCTTCATTTTCGAAAAAAGCAGTCTCTAACGACAAAAGACGGTTCCTTTTTGAAAAAGACAGTCTCCAACAACAAATGACGCTTCATTTTTGAAAAAGACAGTTTCCAAAGAAAATTTTCGAAATGTTTTCGAAGAAGACAGTCTCCAACATCAAGAGATGGTTCCTTTTCGAAAAAGACAGTCCCCAACAACAAAAGACAGTTCCTTTTTGAAAAAAAAAACAGTTTTCGAAGATAATTTTCGAAATGTTTTCGAAGAAGACAGTCTCCAACATCAAAAGACGCTTCATTTTCGAAAAAAGCAGTCTCTAACGACAAAAGACGGTTCATTTTCGAAAAAGACAGTTTCCAAAGAAAATTTTCGAAATGTTTTCGAAGAAGACAGTCTCCAACATCAAGAGACGGTTCCTTTTCGAAAAAGACAGTCCCCAACAACAAAAGACAGTTCCTTTTTGAAAAAAAAACAGTTTTCGAAGATAATTTTCGAAATGTTTTCGAAGAAGACAGTCTCCAACATCAAAAGACGCTTCATTTTCGAAAAAAGCAGTCTCTAACGACAAAAGACGGTTCCTTTTTGAAAAAGACAGTCTCCAACAACAAATGACGCTTCATTTTTGAAAAAGACAGTTTCCAAAGAAAATTTTCGAAATGTTTTCGAAGAAGACAGTCTCCAACATCAAGAGACGGTTCCTTTTCGAAAAAGACAGTCCCCAACAACAAAAGACAGTTCCTTTTTGAAAAAAAAAACAGTTTTCGAAGATAATTTTCGAAATGTTTTCGAAGAAGACAGTCTCCAACATCAAAAGACGCTTCATTTTCGAAAAAAGCAGTCTCTAACGACAAAAGACGGTTCATTTTCGAAAAAGACAGTTTCCAAAGAAAATTTTCGAAATGTTTTCGAAGAAGACAGTCTCCAACATCAAGAGACGGTTCCTTTTCGAAAAAGACAGTCCCCAACAACAAAAGACAGTTCCTTTTTGAAAAAAAAACAGTTTTCGAAGATAATTTTCGAAATATTTTCGAAGAAGACAGTCTCCAACATCAAAAGACGCTTCATTTTCGAAAAAAGCAGTCTCTAACGACAAAAGACGGTTCCTTTTTGAAAAAGACAGTCTCCAACAACAAATGACGCTTCATTTTTGAAAAAGACAGTTTCCAAAGAAAATTTTCGAAATGTTTTCGAAGAAGACAGTCTCCAACATCAAGAGACGGTTCCTTTTCGAAAAAGACAGTCCCCAACAACAAAAGACAGTTCCTTTTTGAAAAAAAAACAGTTTTCGAAGATAATTTTCGAAATGTTTTCGAAGAAGACAGTCTCCAACATCAAAAGACGCTTCATTTTCGAAAAAAGCAGTCTCTAACGACAAAAGACGGTTCATTTTCGAAAAAGACAGTTTCCAAAGAAAATTTTCGAAATGTTTTCGAAGAAGACAGTCTCCAACATCAAGAGACGGTTCCTTTTCGAAAAAGACAGTCCCCAACAACAAAAGACAGTTCCTTTTTGAAAAAAAAACAGTTTTCGAAGATAATTTTCGAAATGTTTTCGAAGAAGACAGTCTCCAACATCAAGAGACGGTTCCTTTTCGAAAAAGACAGTCCCCAACAACAAAAGACAGTTCCTTTTTGAAAAAAAAACAGTTTTCGAAGATAATTTTCGAAATGTTTTCGAAGAAGACAGTCTCCAACATCAAAAGACGCTTCATTTTCGAAAAAAGCAGTCTCTAACGACAAAAGACGGTTCCTTTTTGAAAAAGACAGTCTCCAACAACAAATGACGCTTCATTTTTGAAAAAGACAGTTTCCAAAGAAAATTTTCGAAATGTTTTCGAAGAAGACAGTCTCCAACATCAAGAGACGGTTCCTTTTCGAAAAAGACAGTCCCCAACAACAAAAGACAGTTCCTTTTTGAAAAAAAAAACAGTTTTCGAAGATAATTTTCGAAATGTTTTCGAAGAAGACAGTCTCCAACATCAAAAGACGCTTCATTTTCGAAAAAAGCAGTCTCTAACGACAAAAGACGGTTCATTTTCGAAAAAGACAGTTTCCAAAGAAAATTTTCGAAATGTTTTCGAAGAAGACAGTCTCCAACATCAAGAGACGGTTCCTTTTCGAAAAAGACAGTCCCCAACAACAAAAGACAGTTCCTTTTTGAAAAAAAAACAGTTTTCGAAGATAATTTTCGAAATGTTTTCGAAGAAGACAGTCTCCAACATCAAAAGACGCTTCATTTTCGAAAAAAGCAGTCTCTAACGACAAAAGACGGTTCATTTTCGAAAAAGACAGTTTCCAAAGAAAATTTTCGAAATGTTTTCGAAGAAGACAGTCTCCAACATCAAGAGACGGTTCCTTTTCGAAAAAGACAGTCCCCAACAACAAAAGACAGTTCCTTTTTGAAAAAAAAACAGTTTTCGAAGATAATTTTCGAAATGTTTTCGAAGAAGACAGTCTCCAACATCAAAAGACGCTTCATTTTCGAAAAAAGCAGTCTCTAACGACAAAAGACGGTTCATTTTCGAAAAAGACAGTTTCCAAAGAAAATTTTCGAAATGTTTTCGAAGAAGACAGTCTCCAACATCAAGAGACGGTTCCTTTTCGAAAAAGACAGTCCCCAACAACAAAAGACAGTTCCTTTTTGAAAAAAAAACAGTTTTCGAAGATAATTTTCGAAATGTTTTCGAAGAAGACAGTCTCCAACATCAAAAGACGCTTCATTTTCGAAAAAAGCAGTCTCTAACGACAAAAGACGGTTCCTTTTCGAAAAAGACAGTCCCCAACAACAAAAGACAGTTCCTTTTTGAAAAAAAAACAGTTTTCGAAGATAATTTTCGAAATGTTTTCGAAGAAGACAGTCTCCAACATCAAAAGACGCTTCATTTTCGAAAAAAGCAGTCTCTAACGACAAAAGACGGTTCATTTTCGAAAAAGACAGTTTCCAAAGAAAATTTTCGAAATGTTTTCGAAAAAGACAGTCCCCAACAACAAAAGACAGTTCCTTTTTGAAAAAAAAACAGTTTTCGAAGATAATTTTCGAAATGTTTTCGAAGAAGACAGTCTCCAACATCAAAAGACGCTTCATTTTCGAAAAAAGCAGTCTCTAACGACAAAAGACGGTTCCTTTTTGAAAAAGACAGTCTCCAACAACAAATGACGCTTCATTTTTGAAAAAGACAGTTTCCAAAGAAAATTTTCGAAATGTTTTCGAAGAAGACAGTCTCCAACATCAAGAGACGGTTCCTTTTCGAAAAAGACAGTCCCCAACAACAAAAGACAGTTCCTTTTTGAAAAAAAAAACAGTTTTCGAAGATAATTTTCGAAATGTTTTCGAAGAAGACAGTCTCCAACATCAAAAGAAGCTTCATTTTCGAAAAAAGCAGTCTCTAACGACAAAAGACGGTTCATTTTCGAAAAAGACAGTTTCCAAAGAAAATTTTCGAAATGTTTTCGAAGAAGACAGTCTCCAACATCAAGAGACGGTTCCTTTTCGAAAAAGACAGTCCCCAACAACAAAAGACAGTTCCTTTTTGAAAAAAAAACAGTTTTCGAAGATAATTTTCGAAATATTTTCGAAGAAGACAGTCTCCAACATCAAAAGACGCTTCATTTTCGAAAAAAGCAGTCTCTAACGACAAAAGACGGTTCCTTTTTGAAAAAGACAGTCTCCAACAACAAATGACGCTTCATTTTTGAAAAAGACAGTTTCCAAAGAAAATTTTCGAAATGTTTTCGAAGAAGACAGTCTCCAACATCAAGAGACGGTTCCTTTTCGAAAAAGACAGTCCCCAACAACAAAAGACAGTTCCTTTTTGAAAAAAAAACAGTTTTCGAAGATAATTTTCGAAATGTTTTCGAAGAAGACAGTCTCCAACATCAAAAGACGCTTCATTTTCGAAAAAAGCAGTCTCTAACGACAAAAGACGGTTCATTTTCGAAAAAGACAGTTTCCAAAGAAAATTTTCGAAATGTTTTCGAAGAAGACAGTCTCCAACATCAAGAGACGGTTCCTTTTCGAAAAAGACAGTCCCCAACAACAAAAGACAGTTCCTTTTTGAAAAAAAAACAGTTTTCGAAGATAATTTTCGAAATGTTTTCGAAGAAGACAGTCTCCAACATCAAAAGACGCTTCATTTTCGAAAAAAGCAGTCTCTAACGACAAAAGACGGTTCCTTTTTGAAAAAGACAGTCTCCAACAACAAATGACGCTTCATTTTTGAAAAAGACAGTTTCCAAAGAAAATTTTCGAAATGTTTTCGAAGAAGACAGTCTCCAACATCAAGAGACGGTTCCTTTTCGAAAAAGACAGTCCCCAACAACAAAAGACAGTTCCTTTTTGAAAAAAAAAAACAGTTTTCGAAGATAATTTTCGAAATGTTTTCGAAGAAGACAGTCTCCAACATCAAAAGACGCTTCATTTTCGAAAAAAGCAGTCTCTAACGACAAAAGACGGTTCATTTTCGAAAAAGACAGTTTCCAAAGAAAATTTTCGAAATGTTTTCGAAGAAGACAGTCTCCAACATCAAGAGACGGTTCCTTTTCGAAAAAGACAGTCCCCAACAACAAAAGACAGTTCCTTTTTGAAAAAAAAAACAGTTTTCGAAGATAATTTTCGAAATGTTTTCGAAGAAGACAGTCTCCAACATCAAAAGACGCTTCATTTTCGAAAAAAGCAGTCTCTAACGACAAAAGACGGTTCATTTTCGAAAAAGACAGTTTCCAAAGAAAATTTTCGAAATGTTTTCGAAGAAGACAGTCTCCAACATCAAGAGACGGTTCCTTTTCGAAAAAGACAGTCCCCAACAACAAAAGACAGTTCCTTTTTGAAAAAAAAACAGTTTTCGAAGATAATTTTCGAAATGTTTTCGAAGAAGACAGTCTCCAACATCAAAAGACGCTTCATTTTCGAAAAAAGCAGTCTCTAACGACAAAAGACGGTTCCTTTTTGAAAAAGACAGTCTCCAACAACAAATGACGCTTCATTTTTGAAAAAGACAGTTTCCAAAGAAAATTTTCGAAATGTTTTCGAAGAAGACAGTCTCCAACATCAAGAGACGGTTCCTTTTCGAAAAAGACAGTCCCCAACAACAAAAGACAGTTCCTTTTTGAAAAAAAAACAGTTTTCGAAGATAATTTTCGAAATGTTTTCGAAGAAGACAGTCTCCAACATCAAAAGACGCTTCATTTTCGAAAAAAGCAGTCTCTAACGACAAAAGACGGTTCCTTTTCGAAAAAGACAGTCCCCAACAACAAAAGACAGTTCCTTTTTGAAAAAAAAACAGTTTTCGAAGATAATTTTCGAAATGTTTTCGAAGAAGACAGTCTCCAACATCAAAAGACGCTTCATTTTCGAAAAAAGCAGTCTCTAACGACAAAAGACGGTTCCTTTTTGAAAAAGACAGTCTCCAACAACAAATGACGCTTCATTTTTGAAAAAGACAGTTTCCAAAGAAAATTTTCGAAATGTTTTCGAAGAAGACAGTCTCCAACATCAAGAGACGGTTCCTTTTCGAAAAAGACAGTCCCCAACAACAAAAGACAGTTCCTTTTTGAAAAAAAAAACAGTTTTCGAAGATAATTTTCGAAATGTTTTCGAAGAAGACAGTCTCCAACATCAAAAGACGCTTCATTTTCGAAAAAAGCAGTCTCTAACGACAAAAGACGGTTCATTTTCGAAAAAGACAGTTTCCAAAGAAAATTTTCGAAATGTTTTCGAAGAAGACAGTCTCCAACATCAAGAGACGGTTCCTTTTCGAAAAAGACAGTCCCCAACAACAAAAGACAGTTCCTTTTTGAAAAAAAAACAGTTTTCGAAGATAATTTTCGAAATGTTTTCGAAGAAGACAGTCTCCAACATCAAAAGACGCTTCATTTTCGAAAAAAGCAGTCTCTAACGACAAAAGACGGTTCCTTTTTGAAAAAGACAGTCTCCAACAACAAATGACGCTTCATTTTTGAAAAAGACAGTTTCCAAAGAAAATTTTCGAAATGTTTTCGAAGAAGACAGTCTCCAACATCAAGAGACGGTTCCTTTTCGAAAAAGACAGTCCCCAACAACAAAAGACAGTTCCTTTTTGAAAAAAAAACAGTTTTCGAAGATAATTTTCGAAATGTTTTCGAAGAAGACAGTCTCCAACATCAAAAGACGCTTCATTTTCGAAAAAAGCAGTCTCTAACGACAAAAGACGGTTCCTTTTCGAAAAAGACAGTCCCCAACAACAAAAGACAGTTCCTTTTTGAAAAAAAAACAGTTTTCGAAGATAATTTTCGAAATGTTTTCGAAGAAGACAGTCTCCAACATCAAAAGACGCTTCATTTTCGAAAAAAGCAGTCTCTAACGACAAAAGACGGTTCCTTTTTGAAAAAGACAGTCTCCAACAACAAATGACGCTTCATTTTCGAAAAAGACAGTTTCCAAAGAAAATTTTCGAAATGTTTTCGAAGAAGACAGTCTCCAACATCAAGAGACGGTTCCTTTTCGAAAAAGACAGTCCCCAACAACAAAAGACAGTTCCTTTTTGAAAAAAAAACAGTTTTCGAAGATAATTTTCGAAATGTTTTCGAAGAAGACAGTCTCCAACATCAAAAGACGCTTCATTTTCGAAAAAAGCAGTCTCTAACGACAAAAGACGGTTCATTTTCGAAAAAGACAGTTTCCAAAGAAAATTTTCGAAATGTTTTCGAAGAAGACAGTCTCCAACATCAAGAGACGGTTCCTTTTCGAAAAAGACAGTCCCCAACAACAAAAGACAGTTCCTTTTTGAAAAAAAAACAGTTTTCGAAGATAATTTTCGAAATGTTTTCGAAGAAGACAGTCTCCAACATCAAAAGACGCTTCATTTTCGAAAAAAGCAGTCTCTAACGACAAAAGACGGTTCCTTTTTGAAAAAGACAGTCTCCAACAATAAATGACGCTTCATTTTTGAAAAAGACATTTTCCAAAGAAAATTTTAAGAATTTTTTTCGAAAAAGACAGTTCTTAACAACAAAAGACAATTCCATTTTGAAAAAGACATTTTCCAAAGAAAATTTTACGAATTTTTTTCGAAAAAGACAGTTCTTAATAACAAAAGATTCTTCCTTTTTGAAAAAAGCAGAAGACAAATGACAGTTTTTTTTTGAAAATTTGCAACTTCCAAAGACAAAATGATGAAGAATTTTCTCAAAAGAGTGTGGTGGAGGCCGCTTTTGCTCTATATCTCACTTACAGTTACTAGACTCTCGCTTTATATACTAAAACCACATTCTAGAACCTCCGACATTTGGAAATCTTTAGTTTGTCGTGAAAAATTGGGACGCGCGTCTGCTTCGATAACACGTTAAAACAAAAACCGTCTTCACGGTCTATATCAACGGACGAGTTCGTTACAACATAAATTTTTAAAAATTGATAGTGATAAACTGAAAACTTACTTCTGTGCGCCTTATCCGATGGATCTCTCCTCAAAACGACACGTTTCTGAGCTGCAGCCGATGTTCCCGAATCCACGTCGTGTATAACTATTCGAATGGCCTCTGCGTCCACGGATTGTTGCCTCCTCGGAGCGGCTTCCAAATCCTCCAACGCCGGTGTAGGTCTTGGTGCCATAGAACGAATACCAGGGATATCAGGACTGTAATATAGATCAAGTTAATATACAATCTCCAACGGATAAAGTAGAAGATGTCTTCTTACAGATATGATCCTCTTCTTCTAGTTCTTCTGTCTTCTTCTGGGGCTATTAGTGAAGCGGGAGGAGCGTCAGGGCTCGGAGGACTTCCAGGTTCCTGAGCGGGCGCTATTCTAAACGAAGCTCTTCTAGTCATAGCTCCTGTAGGTGCCGTTGTTACTGTACTCAACCCAGGCACTGAGAATACGTCGTAGGCCGATGCCCTTCTGGGCATGGGCGCCGGTAATCCGAGCCCGTTGTCAGTTGGACCGCCTGGAGTGTTTTTCACCTGAAAAATGTCGCGACATCAACTCTGCTCACTTTTACACATGCTTTTGAACCAATTGTCGAAGCATCTTTTCCATTCCGATTGAGGCACCACCAAAACCTTAACCTCGCAATTTTTTTCCCGATTTACGATAATCAGAAGAAGTCATTGGGTACCAAACAAGGACTGTACGGTGGATGACCGATCAATTCGATGTTTTGAACGTTTTTGTTTGAATTGAGGAATGATTTGTCTTCTGCGATTGGTTTTTATGGACAAACCTAGAATCGTACTTTCAATCAACGCAATCAATCTCGCGGTTTGTCACATGACGATCCTGCCAAATCAGTTTACTCAGTTTTTTGACAAAACAACCGATTTTGGACGACCTCCACGATTTTAATCCTGTAACGAAGTGAAACCACGATTGAAGTCATCATTAAAAATGTCAAACTTAATGTTGTCACTGTCAGATTTGACGTAATCACGTCGGTGTTGCCATATTTCAAGATTTGAATAGCAACCTTAGATTTATGAATACTTTTTGTATTATTTGGATTTCTTTCTAATGACAACGTCGCCATTCAACAAAATCAAAGATGATCTGTAAATTGAGACATCCTATATATAATATTGAATTCTGTACAAATTACAGACACGTGTCTCGTGATTCAAAATAAAGCTAGTTTGTGGACAATTGACCAAATAAAAAATAGTGCACTTCACTTCAATTAATTTATTTTTAAAAGTGTACTAGTAGAAAATATCGACGAAAAACATCGAAATTTACGTACTGGAACAAAAATAAAAACACTATTAACGAAAAATGTCGATGAAACGACTCATACGCGTTTTTATTCAAAACTGAGAAGTTTCATATCGAATCACACTGTATATTTCGTGTTTAGTCTTATATACATCCCATGATCGTCGATTTTCAACACTCTTATGGAATTTTCCTGGCTGTTTTTATGAGCGTCGCGTCGTACGGAAAATGTTGACCATAAAAATGGGCCCTTGCTGAACACGTGCTGTTTGCAATTTCCTCTTATCATAAATTTTATTCGGGTCAAAAATTCAACACGTTATAGCTCTGGTATTACAGTTTTTTTTTTTTGAAAAATTGATTTTATTGTCATCGAACATTCGATATGATCACTAACCTCTTCGTCGTAGCTGTGCTGTCTGGCTACCCTCGAGGCCCTTCTGGACCGTGGAGCAACTGGTGCTACAGCCGGGATTTCCCTCGGGGGACTGTTTTGTCGACTACACGCTGCGCTGCGTCCCGTTCGGTTGCGTGTCCAATCAGGATCGGGGGTTTTGGCACCGGTACCTTTCAACTGAAATATTATTCGTAGTGTGAATTAAAATGATTTCAATTAATGTTTGGATTCGATGTAACGAGAAAAATTATTCAAGTTGCTCGCACGGCGAAAAAGTGATTAAAAAATTTCTATTTAGGGACTTTTAAGTCATGGGATAGTTGTAGGGGCGCGGGCCTTCACCTCGGTCGTTAATTTGTTTCTTTTGTTAGCTTCCTCGAGCTAATTTTTTAAATTTTTTGTAAAAATTAGATGCGAATACTGGCGAATTTGGATTTTGCACTACTTTTTGTGCGACAAGTCAAAAATTCGCCTCAATTTGCGCGTATTACGAGCGATAGCGAAGATTGCAGCGATTCCGATTAAAATTATTCGTAATCAGTAACCTTAAAATCCACCACATACCAAATTTTAATAGAAAATGATGATTTTTCAACATTGTTAGCCGCCCTTCTCATTTTTGAAAATGTATCGAAAGATTTGTAACGAGCGACCTCGAAAAGGGTCGTATACCAAATTTCATTGGAAAATCGAGATTTTCTCAGCATTCCTGACCGCCATTTTGAATCAGACATTTTTTTTCTTAAAAAACTGTTGACAGATTCGTAATCAGTGACCTCAAAACACCCATATACCAAATTTAATTAGAAAACAACGAGTTTTTAAAGTTTCTTGACCGCCATTTTGACTACGCCATTTTGTTTATCAAAAAACCGTTGACAGATTCGTAATCAGCGACGTCAAAACACCCGTATACCAAATTTAATTAGAAAACAATGATTTTTTAAACTTTCTTGACCGCCATTTTGATTCCGCCATTTTGTTTCTCAAAAAACCGTTGACAGATTCGTAATCAGTGACCTCAAAACACCTGTATACAAAATTTAATAAGGAAACGAGTTTTTAAAGTTTCTTGACCGCCATTTTGACTACGCCATTTTGTTTATCAAAAAACTTTTGACAGATTCGTAATCAGCGACGTCAAAACACCCGTATACCAAATTTAATTAGAAAACAATGATTTTTTAAACTTTCTTGATCGCCATTTTGATTCCGCCATTTTGTTTCTCAAAAAACCGTTGACAGATTCGTAATCAGTGACCTCAAAACACCTGTATACAAAATTTAATAAGGAAACGAGTTTTTAAAGTTTCTTGACCGCCATTTTGAGTCCACCATTTTGTTTATCAAAAAACTTTTGACACACTCGTAACCAGCGACCTCAAAACACCCGTATACCAAATTTAATTAGAAAACAACGAGTTTTTAAACTTTCTTGGCCGCCATTTTGATTCCGCCATTTTGTTTCTTAAAAAACTTTTGACAGATTCGTAATCAGCGACGTCAAAACACCCGTATCCCAAATTTAATTAGAAAACAATGATTTTTTAAACTTTCTTGACCGCCATTTTGATTCCGCCATTTTGTTTCTCAAAAAACCGTTGACAGATTCGTAATCAGTGACCTCAAAACACCTGTATACAAAATTTAATAAGGAAACGAGTTTTTAAAGTTTCTTGACCGCCATTTTGAGTCCACCATTTTGTTTATCAAAAAACTTTTGACACACTCGTAACCAGCGACCTCAAAACACCCGTATACCAAATTTAATTAGAAAACAACGAGTTTTTAAACTTTCTTGGCCGCCATTTTGATTCCGCCATTTTGTTTCTTAAAAAACTTTTGACAGATTCGTAATCAGCGACGTCAAAACACCCGTATCCCAAATTTAATTAGAAAACAATGATTTTTTAAACTTTCTTGACCGCCATTTTGATTCCGCCATTTTGTTTCTCAAAAAACCGTTGACAGATTCGTAATCAGTGACCTCAAAACACCTGTATACAAAATTTAATAAGGAAACGAGTTTTTAAAGTTTCTTGACCGCCATTTTGAGTCCACCATTTTGTTTATCAAAAAACTTTTGACACACTCGTAACCAGCGACCTCAAAACACCCGTATACCAAATTTAATTAGAAAACAACGAGTTTTTAAACTTTCTTGGCCGCCATTTTGATTCCGCCATTTTGTTTCTTAAAAAACTTTTGACAGATTCGTAATCAGCGACCTCAAAACACCCGTATCCCAAATTTAATTAGAAAACAATGATTTTTTAAACTTTCTTGACCGCCATTCTGATTCCGCCATTTTGTTTCTCAAAAAACCGTTGACAGATTCGTAATCAGTGACCTCAAAACACCTGTATACAAAATTTAATAAGGAAACGAGTTTTTAAAGTTTCTTGACCGCCATTTTGAGTCCACCATTTTGTTTATCAAAAAACTTTTGACACACTCGTAACCAGCGACCTCAAAACACCCGTATACCAAATTTAATTAGAAAACAACGAGTTTTTAAACTTTCTTGGCCGCCATTTTGATTCCGCCATTTTGTTTCTCAAAAAACCGTTGACAGATTCGTAATCAGTGACCTCAAAACACCTGTATACAAAATTTAATAAGGAAACGAGTTTTTAAAGTTTCTTGACCGCCATTTTGAGTCCACCATTTTGTTTATCAAAAAACTTTTGACACACTCGTAACCAGCGACCTCAAAACACCCGTATACCAAATTTAATTAGAAAACAACGAGTTTTTAAACTTTCTTGGCCGCCATTTTGATTCCGCCATTTTGTTCTTAAAAAACTTTTGACAGATTCGTAATCAGCGACGTCAAAACACCCGTATCCCAAATTTAATTAGAAAACAATGATTTTTTAAACTTTCTTGACCGCCATTTTGATTCCGCCATTTTGTTTCTCAAAAAACCGTTGACAGATTCGTAATCAGTGACCTCAAAACACCTGTATACAAAATTTAATAAGGAAACGAGTTTTTAAAGTTTCTTGACCGCCATTTTGAGTCCACCATTTTGTTTATCAAAAAACTTTTGACACACTCGTAACCAGCGACCTCAAAACACCCGTATACCAAATTTAATTAGAAAACAACGAGTTTTTAAACTTTCTTGGCCGCCATTTTGATTCCGCCATTTTGTTTCTTAAAAAACTTTTGACAGATTCGTAATCAGCGACGTCAAAACACCCGTATCCCAAATTTAATTAGAAAACAATGATTTTTTAAACTTTCTTGACCGCCATTTTGATTCCGCCATTTTGTTTCTCAAAAAACCGTTGACAGATTCGTAATCAGTGACCTCAAAACACCTGTATACAAAATTTAATAAGGAAACGAGTTTTTAAAGTTTCTTGACCGCCATTTTGAGTCCACCATTTTGTTTATCAAAAAACTTTTGACACACTCGTAACCAGCGACCTCAAAACACCCGTATACCAAATTTAATTAGAAAACAACGAGTTTTTAAACTTTCTTGGCCGCCATTTTGATTCCGCCATTTTGTTTCTTAAAAAACTTTTGACAGATTCGTAATCAGCGACGTCAAAACACCCGTATCCCAAATTTAATTAGAAAACAATGATTTTTTAAACTTTCTTGACCGCCATTTTGATTCCGCCATTTTGTTTCTCAAAAAACCGTTGACAGATTCGTAATCAGTGACCTCAAAACACCTGTATACAAAATTTAATAAGGAAACGAGTTTTTAAAGTTTCTTGACCGCCATTTTGAGTCCGCCATTTTGTTTATCAAAAAACTTTTGACACACTCGTAACCAGCGACCTCAAAACACCCGTATACCAAATTTAATTAGAAAACAACGAGTTTTTAAACTTTCTTGGCCGCCATTTTGATTCCGCCATTTTGTTTCTTAAAAAACCGTTAACATATTCGTAATCAGCGACCTCGAACTTTCCCACGTACCAAATTTCAATAAAAACAATGATTTCTTAACATTGTTGGCCGTTATTTTGAAACCGATATTTCGTTTTTTTTTTGAAAAACTATTGATTGTTGCTTTGACATTTGGTAAAAAATGACTATCAAATAATGTCGACGGTTGTTAGTTTCCGCTCTACAGCAAACAAAGAAATCTTCTTCGCCCGTTCGGTACTAGACATTTTTTGATTTAGCTATTCCACATTTCAGTGTATAATTTCGATCATTTCGATCGGTAATTACAATTATTTCATTTATTTTTGAAACTACGTACGCGAGGAACTCGATGATTACCAATCATTGTATTAGAATTTCACGCATCATTAAACTGCTTTGAATATCGTCGCCACATTCCCACATTCTATAATTAAAATCATTTACTTCGATGTTATTCCGAATAGCGTAAAAGTTTTCGTGTTAATTTAAATAGAAACGCGAAGGATATTAAAGGAGACGGTGAAATATTAGGAAGTTATCGGAGTTGATGCAACATATTGGATACTGTTTCATTAGCTTGTCATTTTCCAATATTAGCCAACTAACGTGTTAGTTAACACGCGATTTGTTCATTTGGAGGGAAAAACGTTATTTTGCAGGTTTACACTCTCCTAATTGCGAAAACTCGCGTCGATTTTTTCTTTGAATCACTTGTTTTTTCGATTTTAACTAGAATTAAAATATATACGAGGGTTGCTACTCAAGTTTTGATATAGATCAATGGAAACGAATATTTATAATTAAAACAAGTGATCAACCTCTCAATCTTTTTGTTTTTGATCTACGGGAATAAAAATAAATCATTGAGTACCAAAATAAGGACGAACTATCAATATTTTGACAGTTCAAAAACGTTTTTAACAAATGCCCGGTGTACTATTCAAAATTAAACGTTCTATGGTGTGCGATTAGAACGCAGCGATGTTTTCGATGACAATGACAGATTTGACGTATTCACGTCAGTGTTGCCATATCTTAAATTAGTATATGACGTCTAGGTACTAATCTGTGGTTGGTTTATGAAATCAACTTTTGTTGATATCACAAACAATCCCTGGGGAAGAGAATACATTTAATAAAAAAAAACTACCACGACTAGACCAAAGAAAATAGAATAATAGCCCATTTCAGTCACTTTTCGACCTTCTCGAGAAACATAATAAGCCTCTTAACTATAGAGTAAAAGAAAATATGATGAAAAAAACGTGTCACCTACTTTTTCAAGCTCCTTCAGCGAAGCCGGAGACACGTCGGAATGCCTCCGCAGCTCCGGACTCCGAGGGGGCGCCAATCCACTTCCCAAACCCCCGACACTGAGACCCCCAGCGCCTCCGCCTCCGCTCCCGGATCCCAACCTGGCCTCCGAATGCCGACGCTGCAGCTCCTGGAGTGGAATTTCTAATAAACTCTCGTTCGAATCCTGTGCTATGAAGGCCGCTTTCGATTGAAGCTTCCTGGAAAGAAAAAATTTAAAATTATGAATAATAATTAATACACCCACCATGCCGATAGCAATGTTATTATCCAGATGAGAGAGTACGGGGAATAACGGATAAATTTCGATCGACTTTCCATATTTTTTATCGCGAAATTATTGTAATTTTTGATACTTCTTCTTCTCATTTTTCCTTTTAACGTCTCTAGGGCGTCTTGTACTTCCAAATCCATCCGATACTTCAGGGATACCCGAAATACTTTTGACTCAACATTCTGCCTCTAGTTTTTGCTAGTATTTCTTCATTGCTACTTCCTATATGAGTTACTATATGCTTCTGGTTTTCTCCCATTGGTGTTTGAAGGTCTCTCTTCATCATTGTATTCTTCTATCTTAACTAAATAAGATTCCCAAGGGGCTGCAAACGCTAAGAACTCGATTAGACGGGATGTTGGTAGTCTGTCTTTTGCCTACTGGTATTAGGTTAGTTTAGATTAGGTTAGGAAGATTCCCAAGAGGCTGCAGACGCCAAGAACTCGATTAGACGGGATTTTGGTAGTCTGTCTTTTGTCTACTGATGTTAGGTTAGGTTAGGTTAGGTTAGGAAGTTTCCCAAGGGGCTGCAAACGCTAAGAACTCGATTAAACGGGATGTTGGTAGTCTGTCTTTTGCCTACTGATGTTAGGTTAGGTTAGGTTAGGTTAGGAAGATTCCCAAGAGGCTGCAGACGCCAAGAGCTCGATTAGACGGAATTTTGGTAGTCTGTCTTTTGTCTACTGATGTTAGGTTAGGTTAGGTTAGGTTAGGAAGTTTCCCAAGGGGCTGCAAACGCTAAGAACTCGATTAGACGGGATGTTGGTAGTCTGTCTTTTGCCTACTGATGTTAGGTTAGGTTAGGTTAGGTTAGGAAGATTCCCAAGAGGCTGCAGACGCCAAGAGCTCGATTAGACGGAATTTTGGTAGTCTGTCTTTTGTCTACTGATGTTAGGTTAGGTTAGGTTAGGTTAGGAAGTTTCCCAAGGGGCTGCAAAGGCTAAGAACTCGATTAGACGGGATGTTGGTAGTCTGTCTTTTGCCTACTGATGTTAGGTTAGGTTAGGTTAGGTTAGGAAGATTCCCAAGAGGCTGCACACGCCAAGAGCTCGATTAGACGGAATTTTGGTAGTCTGTATTTGGTCTACTGATGTTAGGTTAGGTTAGATTAGATTAGGAAGATTCCCAAGAGGCTGCAGACGCTAAGAACTCGATTAGACGGGATGTTGGTAGTCTGTCTTTTGCCTACTGATGTTAGGTTAGGTTAGGTTAGGTTAAGAAGATTCCCAAGAGGCTGCAGACGCCAAGAGCTCGATTAGACGGGATGTTGGTAGTCTGTCTTTTGCCTACTGATGTTAGGTTAGGTTAGGTTAGGTTAAGAAGATTCCCAAGAGGCTGCAAACGCTAAGAACTCGATTAGACGGGATGTTGGTAGTCTGTCTTTTGCCTACTGATGTTAGGTTAGGTTAGGTTAGGTTAAGAAGATTCCCAAGAGGCTGCAGACGCCAAGAGCTCGATTAGACGGGATGTTGGTAGTCTGTCTTTTGCCTACTGATGTTAGGTTAGGTTAGGTTAGGTTAAGAAGATTCCCAAGAGGCTGCAGACGCCAAGAGCTCGATTAGACGGGATTTTGGTAGTCTGTCTTTTGTCTACTGATGTTAGGTTAGGTTAGGTTAGGTTAAGAAGATTCCCAAGAGGCTGCAGACGCCAAGAGCTCGATTAGACGGGATGTTGGTAGTCTGTCTTTTGCCTACTGATGTTAGGTTAGGTTAGGTTAGGTTAAGAAGATTCCCAAGAGGCTGCAGACGCCAAGAGCTCGATTAGACGGGATTTTGGTAGTCTGTCTTTTGTCTACTGATGTTAGGTTATGTTAGGTTAGGTTAGGAAGTTTCCCAAGGGGCTGCAAACGCTAAGAACTCGATTAGACGGGATGTTGGTAGTCTTTCTTTTGCCTACTGATGTTAGGTTAGGTTAGGTTAGGTTAGGAAGATTCCCAAGAGGCTGCAGACGCCAAGAGCTCGATTAGACGGAATTTTGGTAGTCTGTATTTGGTCTACTGATGTTAGGTTAGGTTAGATTAGATTAGGAAGATTCCCAAGAGGCTGCAGACGCTAAGAACTCGATTAGACGGGATGTTGGTAGTCTGTCTTTTGCCTACTGATGTTAGGTTAGGTTAGGTTAGGTTAAGAAGATTCCCAAGAGGCTGCAGACGCCAAGAGCTCGATTAGACGGGATGTTGGTAGTCTGTCTTTTGCCTACTGATGTTAGGTTAGGTTAGGTTAGGTTAAGAAGATTCCCAAGAGGCTGCAAACGCTAAGAACTCGATTAGACGGGATGTTGGTAGTCTGTCTTTTGCCTACTGATGTTAGGTTAGGTTAGGTTAGGTTAAGAAGATTCCCAAGAGGCTGCAGACGCCAAGAGCTCGATTAGACGGGATGTTGGTAGTCTGTCTTTTGCCTACTGATGTTAGGTTAGGTTAGGTTAGGTTAAGAAGATTCCCAAAAGGCTGCAGACGCCAAGAGCTCGATTAGACGGGATGTTGGTAGTCTGTCTTTTGCCTACTGATGTTAGGTTAGGTTAGGTTAGGTTAAGAAGATTCCCAAGAGGCTGCAGACGCCAAGAGCTCGATTAGACGGGATGTTGGTAGTCTGTCTTTTGCCTACTGATGTTAGGTTAGGTTAGGTTAGGTTAAGAAGATTCCCAAGAGGCTGCAGACGCCAAGAGCTCGATTAGACGGGATTTTGGTAGTCTGTCTTTTGTCTACTGATGTTAGGTTAGGTTAGGTTAGGTTAAGAAGATTCCCAAGGGGCTGCAGACGCCAAGAACTCGATTAGACGGGATTTTGGTAGTCTGTCTTTTGTCTACTGATGTTAGGTTAGGTTAGGTTAGATTAGGAAGATTCCCAAGAGGCTGCAGACGCTAAGAACTCGATTAGACGGGATTTTGGTAGTCTGTCTTTTGCCTACTGATGTTAGGTTAGGTTAGGTTAGGTTAAGAAGATTCCCAAGAGGCTGCAGACGCCAAGAGCTCGATTAGACGGGATTTTGGTAGTCTGTCTTTTGTCTACTGATGTTAGGTTAGGTTAGGTTAGGTTAAGAAGATTCCCAAGAGGCTGCAGACGCCAAGAACTCGATTAGACGGGATTTTGGTAGTCTGTCTTTTGTCTACTGATGTTAGGTTAGGTTAGGTTAGGTTAAGAAGATTCCCAAGAGGATGCAGACGCCAAGAACTCTGTTAGGCAGGTTTTTGGTAGTTTATCTCTTGCCTATTGGTGTTAGGTTAGATCCCGTATATAAAAATCTGAGCAAGTCAGGTCTGGAGATCTGTGCGGCCAAATAAATAAACAGCTTTCATCAATAGAAACAAATTCGATGCTTACACTTTTTTAAAGATTGTTAAGCAAAAGCTCCGTCAAATAACGTCAAGTTTATAAAAATCGGTTAAGCAAAACTGGACTAAAAAAATAAAATAAAATAAAATGTCCAGTTCCAATTTATAATCCCGTGTTGTAATGTTGAGAATATTGCAGAATACTATAAATTGATGATAGATATTTATTATAGTTAGACTTGGGTAAATCGATATAGGATTTACTTTTTTTTTTTTACAATTCCAACTGATGAAAGTGTCTTTAATGTCGAAGTCCTGTTTGCTTACCCTTTAAACGATTTAACTGAGAGTAATAAATCAGGAAAACCCTAAGAGATCTCTCCTTCCAAGGTATTTTTAAGTCAAGATTTATTAGAGTTTTCTAAAGGATGATTGAAAAATAGTAAATAGGTTTTCCGATAGTGAACCGAAAGATGTTTTACCGAAATCTGATGGCTGAAAGTAGGTCAGATATATATATATATATAAAATAAATACTACAAATATTAATTTAAACACAGGGTGTATCTTGTAACAGCTGATCTACGTCGAAATGGCCGCTGTGGGGTAAACAATCGATTGTCTCGTATTAACTTGAAACTAATGCAGATTAAAACTGAGTATTTTCGCAGTTCTGCAAGTGAACTTTGGAGCTAATTATCAAATTAATAACCTTTCTATTCGTTTTTTGCTTAAATTACGAAAGTTTCGTTCGAATTTATCGAGCGTGAGTACCTTTTAAGGTTGCGAAGTTATATTCTAGTGGCGGGACAAAAGTACAAGGAAATACAAGGACAAACTTGAATGTTTAAGTGGAGTTAACCTCTAAGAGTCAAGATCCTGCTCAATTTTCACGAGTTTCCAAAATATTTGCTTATCAGTTTATGTTCAACGTTTACCTACACTAAGTATAACACTGTATATAGACAAAAAAAAACGGCAAAACCACGTTTCCGGGAGAAAATTTCGCACTTCTTCAAGTGACAGTTCTTTGAGAAACGATTTCGTCGTAAAATTGGAAAAAATAAGGTCTACAATCGATCAAATAAGTTACACACAGAAACTTTGTTTACCCCACAGCGGCTATTTTTTAAATGAGCATCAGCTGATTTTGACAATTCTTAGATTACTCAATTATAAATTTAATTTTTTATTTCTTAGACCTTTTGATATGTTTTTCGTGATGATTTATCTAGATTTTAGTTGTATTTTCATATAAAACAATTTTTACAACACAAAACCCAACCTAAAAATATTAATTTTTCGATTTTTTATGAGCAAAAATAGGGTCAACGCCACTTCTAATCAAAGTTAGGTTAGGTTTTTTCCAAATTTATCGATATTAACTTGTATATAAGAAGTCGCAGGACTTTAGATGTAAAAAAGTGTGTGAAAAGTAAGAAACTTATTAGTTTCCAGTAATTATTACTGCCAAATGTACCGTGAAAACGTCGCTGTACATATACAATAGTATTTTTAATACCTATGTAACAACCCGGCTCGTTTTAATAAAAAATTCAAGCTGTTTACACTACTTGCAGCAGTGTACTTTTCTTATTCCCCCCGTAACAAAGTTGTTTATTCACCTATTTTATAGACGTTCCACACAGATGGCTCAAGGTCGAATAATTTTTATAATTAAAGTTTACAGCCCTAGATGGATCTGTCAGTATAACAATATGTGAAGTTGGCGAACTTGACACAAAACTGGATAATTTAATGTTGGTATACATTGCACAGTTGATGATTCATTATTATTTTGTTGTGTTCGTGGTTTTGTGTCCTTTTGATTATGTACAATGTTAGTTGTTAATTTTGTGAAATTATTGTCAATAAATGTTGTGTATAACATTAAGAATCTATTAATGTAATGTATTTATTTCCAAAAAGGACTTAAAACGTTTTAATAGATGGCTACCGGCTATAAACAGTACTAAATTAACTGCAAGAGATTTGTTAGGAAATTCAAGTGATTTATTTATTATTTTATTAAAATTTGGTTTAATTACTTAATTAATTATGTAAGTATTCAATATTATATTTTCATCTTATTAATAAATAAAAACTCGTTTGATTTCGATTATTATTATAATAATTATAAAATTGTCTATCTAAATCTAATGTGGGTTATCTCTTAGAAAGAAGGAGCCACGCATTTAATATTGTGATGATAGGAATTGAATGAGTAAAAGTATGAGAAGTTGGAGCGGAATCGCGATATAAAATTGAATTGAGATTTATTGTTAAGTAGAATTTTAGTTTCTAATGTTTTTTTGTTTTGTTTGATACGATAAGGTTATTTTAATAATATAGATATTGAAAATACTATAATATTTAGTTTGAGTGCTTCAACTAATCACGAACGTAACCAATTTATACAGATTGTCACTAGCTAATTATATGTATCATGTTATAATAATACTATACTAACATTTATAGACATCAATCGTCCATATATTTTATAGATTTATTTATATAAAGTGGATTGTCATGTTTCAATGTTAGGCCATTGATTACAGTATTTTTTTTATTTTTATAAGTTTTGAGACAGACATTCAACTTTTGACATAATATATTTTTTAATATCCAATTTTTTCACCGAAAACGAGGCTTTTTGAAATCGAACGGAGAAGATAAAAAAATTTTTACATCCAATCCGTTTACTTTACAATCATTTCCATTTTTCTAAATTTTCTTGATTTTAGGTCTGTTCTATTTCAAAATTAGTTTTTTTAAATAATTTTTTAAAGATAGATAACAATTTTGACGTTTCTTCTTCTTTTAGTCTTTAACAAAATATGATATTGACCTGACAATTTGTGTATTTGTATTGCTCAATAGATAACCTTCAAATTGTCAGTGTCAATATCATATTTTGATAAAGAAAAGTCGAAACGTCAATTTTATCTGTCTTTCAAAAATTATTTAAAAAAAAACTAATTTTGAAACAGGAGATACCTAAAATCAAAAAGAATTAGAATTATAAATTTAATAGATATGCTAAAACTATAAATGTCAAGTATAATTTTCTAAAAAAGAAGAATTGTTAGTCATCAATGTACGTCTGAAGTTAGCTGACGACTGACGAATTCTTCTTATTTTGTCAAAAAGCACGTTCGGTTGATTTGATAATTCAGTCAATTTGTGTTATCTTCAGACGTTCTTCTTTTTATTTATGGTTTTTTTCTTGGTTTATTTCCAGACCTGATTAATGTATACAAGGTAAATACATGTTTCATAATGGAAAATTTTCCATTAAACTAATCAGGATAAACATCGTAAACGGTGCGGATCTAATAGAAACTGTACGAGTGAGTTTTGTCGGAGGTTATTTTATGGGCAAACAATTTCTTGCTAAGTGAGAGGTTTGACCCATATCAACGGCTTTTGTAAACATTAACTAGTGTTGGAACATACACTTTTTCAGGTAAATTACTGAGACAACTTATACAGTTCGTCCAAGTAAGTTGGCGGCATATGGGACATAACTTTTTTATTATTAATTCTACGAAAAAAAGTTATTCTTTATAAAATATTCTGCATGGTCCGAAACCCGAAATTCAATCTTCAGATGTTGAATTTTTTCAGTCGTATACGAGGTAGGTCAAAAAATGTGATTAAAGTACCTTTTTGGGTTTCTCATGTGGCAACACTGTCTCTGTCAAGCCACTGTAGTTAAGTTGGGTTCTCAACGTTACTTCTGGGGCTATCTTCGTTTTTTAGTGACTCCATCTCGTGCTTCATTCCGTGAACGTTTCGAAACGTCACAATATAGTTACAGCTTCTTTTCGTTGGTTTTTTAACAAAAAATAACCGTGAATTTAACCTTAATATTCTTTAAATGGATTTAGATTTAATATCACGTTATATCATCCACAAATATTTGATTCTTTTTAATCGTTTATCGCATTAAAAAATTGTGTTTTTTACCGACCGGTTTTAAACGGGATACGTACAGCTTTTTCATGTTAAATTCATGGATTACGTTAAAATTTTAACAAAAC
The DNA here is from genome assembly GCF_026230105.1 of Diorhabda sublineata. Lineage (NCBI taxonomy): Eukaryota > Metazoa > Arthropoda > Insecta > Coleoptera > Chrysomelidae > Diorhabda > Diorhabda sublineata. The sequence goes on along the minus strand of NC_079477.1, from coordinate 1,863,283 downwards.
AGATAACAAACAAAAGCACTCGTCGAAATTAAAATCCGGCTTGTTGTTGACGAAACTAATATAATCGGTTAGGCCAGAGACGGATCGAGATATCAAATATCGAAAAAACACATGGGGAAACAATCGATTAATTACTAAAATTAATCGATTTAAACCGTGAGAAGTCAATGATTCACAGGAAAGACACATTTTGACGCCTTGTTAGGTTAAACCGTACTGAACCGTGCGCGATGTTGCCAATTCTAAATAGATTTTGTTGAAATTTTCTTTCAAAGTTATAACAATTTTACTAATTTCCTCAGTAAATATTGATCTTAGAGAAAAAAGTTTCAAACAAAAAATGAAGTTTTTGAAAAGCTCTACAAAAAAGATTATATACATTTTTTACGTGAATCTATTTTTTTGGCTGTTACGAGCGAAAATATCTCTGCAGAAGTCAAATTGACATATTTTTCAGAGTTTTCTGGAAAAAGGAGAAATTAATATTAAAATAACGATAAACATTTTGTTACGTTATGATGATAAAAATAAATTTTTCCAACAGAAACTTTCCAACCGAGTCGTTTTAATAATAAAAATGAATTTTTTTGGAGAAACTCTCGAGCTAGTCCGTTCCTGCCGTTTAACGACAATACTAATAATTAAAATCAATTGTTTTTATAGATATTTTCGATCCAGTCCGTTCCTGTTGTTTATTTACATTGTTGAGTGTCATATTACTGAAAATTATTGTAGTCGCAAACTACCTAGTCCTGTCCTGCAGTTTGTTTACATTCAATTTTTTATAGGTTGTCATTCAACAATGTAAATAAACTGCAGGACAGGACGAGGTAGCTTATGCCCAAAAGTAGATTAACAAATTAAATAAACAACAGGAACGGACTGGTTCAGAGTTTTCTGGGAAAAGGAAAAATTAATATTAAAATAACGATAAACATTTCGTTATGTAATGATGATAAAAATAAATTTTTCTAACAGAAACTTTCAAGCCGAGGCGTTTTAATAATAAAAATGAATTTTTTTGGGGATACTTTCGATCCAGTCCGTTCCTGTTGTTAATTTACATTGTCGAATGTCATATTACTGAAAATTATTGTAGTCACAAACTACCTAGTCCGGTCCTGCAATTTGTTTACATTCAATTTTTTATAGGTTGTCATTCAACAATGTAAATAAACTGCAGGACAGGACTGGCTCTGAGTCTTCTGGGAAAAGGAGAAATTAATATTAAAATAACGATAAACATTTTGTTACGTTATGATGATAAAAATAAATTTTTCCAACAGAAACTTTCCAACCGAGTCGTTTTAATAATAAAAATGAATTTTTTTGGAGAAACTCTCGAGCTAGTCCGTTCCTGCTGTTTAACGACAATACTAATAATTAAAATCAATTGTTTTTATAGATATTTTCGATCCAGTCCGTTCCTGTTGTTTATTTACATTGTTGAGTGTCATATTACTGAAAATTATTGTAGTCGCAAACTACCTAGTCCTGTCCTGCAGTTTGTTTACATTCAATTTTTTATAGGTTGTCATTCAACAATGTAAATAAACTGCAGGACAGGACGAGGTATCTTATGCCCAAAAGTAGATTAAGAAATTAAATAAACAACAGGAACGGACTGGTTCAGAGTTTTCTGGGAAAAGGAAAAATTAATATTAAAATAACGATAAACATTTCGATATGTAATGATGATAAAAATAATTTTTTCCAACAGAAACTTTCCAACCGAGTCGTTTTAATAATAAAAATAAATTTTTTTGGAGAAACTTTCTAGCTAGTCCGTTCCTGCTGTTTAACGACAATACTAATAATTAAAATCAATTGTTTTTATAGATATTTTCGATCCAGTCCGTTCCTGTTGTTTATTTACATTGTTGAGTGTCATATTACTGAAAATTATTGTAGTCACAAACTACCTAGTCCTGTCCTGCAGTTTGTTTACATTCAATTTTTTATAGGTTGTCATTCAACAATGTAAATAAACTGCAGGACAGGACGAGGTATCTTATGCCCAAAAGTAGATTAAGAAATTAAATAAACAACAGGAACGGACTGGTTCAGAGTTTTCTGGGAAAAGGAAAAATTAATATTAAAATAACGATAAACATTTCGATATGTAATGATGATAAAAATAATTTTTTCCAACAGAAACTTTCCAACCGAGTCGTTTTAATAATAAAAATAAATTTTTTTGGAGAAACTTTCTAGCTAGTCCGTTCCTGCTGTTTAACGACAATACTAATAATTAAAATCAATTGTTTTTATAGATATTTTCGATCCAGTCCGTTCCTGTTGTTTATTTACATTGTTGAGTGTCATATTACTGAAAATTATTGTAGTCGCAAACTACCTAGTCCTGTCCTGCAGTTTGTTTACATTCAATTTTTTATAGGTTGTCATTCAACAATGTAAATAAACTGCAGGACAGGACGAGGTATCTTATGCCCAAAAGTAGATTAAGAAATTAAATAAACAACAGGAACGGACTGGTTCAGAGTTTTCTGGGAAAAGGAAAAATTAATATTAAAATAACGATAAACATTTCGATATGTAATGATGATAAAAATAATTTTTTCCAACAGAAACTTTCCAACCGAGTCGTTTTAATAATAAAAATAAATTTTTTTGGAGAAACTTTCTAGCTAGTCCGTTCCTGCTGTTTAACGACAATACTAATAATTAAAATCAATTGTTTTTATAGATATTTTCGATCCAGTCCGTTCCTGTTGTTTATTTACATTGTTGAGTGTCATATTACTGAAAATTATTGTAGTCGCAAACTACCTAGTCCTGTCCTGCAGTTTGTTTACATTCAATTTTTTATAGGTTGTCATTCAACAATGTAAATAAACTGCAGGACAGGACGAGGTATCTTATGCCCAAAAGTAGATTAAGAAATTAAATAAACAACAGGAACGGACTGGTTCAGAGTTTTCTGGGAAAAGGAAAAATTAATATTAAAATAACGATAAACATTTCGATATGTAATGATGATAAAAATAATTTTTTCCAACAGAAATTTTCCAACCGAGTCGTTTTAATAATAAAAATGAATTTTTTTGGAGAAACTCTCGAGCTAGTCCGTTCCTGCCGTTTAACGACAATACTAATAATTAAAATCAATTGTTTTTATAGATATTTTCGATCCAGTCCGTTCCTGTTGTTTATTTACATTGTCGAATGTCATATTACTGAAAATTATTGTAGTCACAAACTACCTAGTCCTGTCCTGCAGTTTGTTTACATTCAATTTTTTATAGGTTGTCATTCAACAATGTAAATAAACTGCAGGACAGGACGAGGTAGCTTATGCCCAAAAGTAGATTAACAAATTAAATAAACAACAGGAACGGACTGGTTCAGAGTTTTCTGGGAAAAGGAAAAATTAATATTAAAATAACGATAAACATTTCGTTATGTAATGATGATAAAAATAAATTTTTCTAACAGAAACTTTCAAGCCGAGGCGTTTTAATAATAAAAATGAATTTTTTTGGGGATACTTTCGATCCAGTCCGTTCCTGTTGTTAATTTACATTGTCGAATGTCATATTACTGAAAATTATTGTAGTCACAAACTACCTAGTCCGGTCCTGCAATTTGTTTACATTCAATTTTTTATAGGTTGTCATTCAACAATGTAAATAAACTGCAGGACAGGACTGGCTCTGAGTCTTCTGGGAAAAGGAGAAATTAATATTAAAATAACGATAAACATTTTGTTATGTAATGATGATAAAAACAAATTTTTCCAACAGAAATTTTCCAACCGAGTCGTTTTAATAATAAAAATGAATTTTTTTGGAGAAACTCTCGAGCTAGTCCGTTCCTGCCGTTTAATGACAATACTAATAATTAAAATCAATTGTTTTTATAGATATTTTCGATCCAGTCCGTTCCTGTTGTTTATTTACATTGTCGAATGTCATATTACTGAAAATTATTGTAGTCACAAACTACCTAGTCCGGTCCTGCAGTTTGTTTACATTATATTTCTTCGACTTGAGTCATTTAATAATATAAAAAAACCGCAGGAACGCGGGTTGATTTTCATTATTATCACGTAAAAAAATATCACACCAGCTTTGGTAAACATTTCATCAAAATCCTTGGATAAATATTTCTAAATTTGAGGTTACGATAAACGTTTGTATTAATTTAATATTGATAATTCATGTTATAACTCACCTTCTACAAACGCTACAGGTCCAATCAGCCGGATCCTCGTTTTCCTTGAGTTTGCTATAACTCGCGCAGTCCTCGCAAACTCGTTGCGTGCATTCTGCGCAAGTCCTACTGAAATCGTCCTGCTTGAAAGCTTTCAAACAAACGCGGCAAGCTCCGGCTCTACTTGGAGGTTTACCCGGTTCATTTTTATTCGCTGTGGGCGCCGAAGAAGCGGTCTGAGATTGAGCGGCGGTATCCGTTGAGGGTTTTTCTTCGTTGGGGGTGATCGTTTCTTGAACGTCTGGTATTAAAGAAGGTCTAGGGGCCATTTTCGTTACTGAAACGTAATATTATAACACATAAAATCACTATAATAATACATCGACCATTATTTTTTACAATATGACTATAAACATCTAATTCTTTGAAAAAAGAATCTAAAAACGAGGTATATTTCAACGTTAGGTTACGATAGATTCGAAATTTGAGGTTATGTACTCAAAAATGGTCGATTTTGAGGTTAGGTTCGCAGCTTTTTCATGTAGATGACTGTACAAGTTTTTTTTTGAATTTTGTGTTCAATAATTTCGTTTATTATTATTCTTATTCATCAGTTGAACAATCTCACAGTTTCATTACTAATTTTTTTACTTAAATTTGATAATCCATGGAGGTTTCTGCTTTGAAAATTGTACTTTAGGATTCTTGCTGTCCTCACTGTTGAAATGCATGGGTTTGTATTCGTCGCATTTAATTCCTAACAATTAACGTCATATAATAGAGATAACCTCAAATTTGTCGAACTTGAAGGTAGTTGTAAGGCATTTATTTGCGTTGCAACAGTATTTTTTGACAAACTATGAATGCGTAATTATATAATTAACCATCTAGAACAAATATAAAGTTTTGAAGTTTTGTAAAACATGTTTTATATTTGAAAACATCGAAAATTGAATGCGACGTCCAAAAAATGCGATTTAAGTCATATAATAGAGATAACCTCAAATTTGTCGAACTTGAAGGTAGTTGTAAGGCATTTATTTGCGTTGCCACAGTATTTTTTGACAAACTATTGAATGCGTAATTATATAATTAACCATCTAGAACAAATATAAAATTTTGAAGTTTTGTAAAACATGTTTTATATTTGAAAACATCGAAAATTGAATGCGACGTTCGGAAAATGCGATTTAAGTCATATAATAGAGATAACCTCAAATTTGTCGAACTTGAAGGTAGTTGTAAGGCATTTATTTGCGTTGCCACAGTATTTTTTGACAAACTATTGAATGCGTAATTATATAATTAACCATCTAGAACAAATATAAAATTTTGAAGTTTTGTAAAACATGTTTTATATTTGAAAACATCGAAAATTGAATGCGACGTTCTGAAAATGCGATTTAAGTCATATATTAGAGATAACCTCAAATTTAACGAGCTTGAAGGTAGTTGTAAGGCATTTATTTGCGTTGCCACAGTATTTTTTGACAAACTATGAATGCGTAATTATATAATTAACCATCTAGAAGAAATATAAAGTTTTGAAGTTTTGTAAAACATGTTTTATATTTGAAAACATCGAAAATTGAATGCGACGTTCGGAAAATGCGATTTAAGTCATATATTAGAGATAACCTCAAATTTAACGAGCTTGAAGGTAGTTGTAAGGCATTTATTTGCGTTGCAACAGTATTTTTTGACAAACTATGAATGCGTAATTATATAATTAACCATCTAGAACAAATATAAAGTTTTGAAGTTTTGTAAAACATGTTTTATATTTGAAAACATCGAAAATTGAATGCGACGTCCAAAAAATGCGTTTTAAGTCATATAATAGAGATAACCTCAAATTTGTCGAACTTGAAGGTAGTTGTAAGGCATTTATTTGCGTTGCCACAGTATTTTTTGACAAACTATGAATGCGTTATTATATAATTAACCATCTAGAACAAATATAAAGTTTTGTAAAACATGTTTTATATTTGAAAACATCGAAAATTGAATGCGACGTTCGGAAAATGCGATTTAAGTCATATATTAGAGATAACCTCAAATTTAACGAGCTTGAAGGTAGTTGTAAGGCATTTATTTGCGTTGCCACAGTATTTTTTGACAAACTATTGAATGCGTAATTATATAATTAACCATCTAGAAGAAATATAAAGTTTTGAAGTTTTGTAAAACATGCTTTATATTTGAAAACATCGAAAATTGAATGCGATGTCCAAAAAATGCGATTTAAGTCATATAATAGAGATAACCTCAAATTTGTCGAACTTGAAGGTAGTTGTAAGGCATTTATTTGCGTTGCCACAGTATTTTTTGACAAACTATGAATGCGTAATTATATAATTAACCATCTAGAACAAATATAAAGTTTTGAAGTTTTGTAAAACATGTTTTATATTTGAAAACATCGAAAATTGAATGCGACGTCCAAAAAATGCGTTTTAAGTCATATAATAGAGATAACCTCAAATTTGTCGAACTTGAAGGTAGTTGTAAGGCATTTATTTGCGTTGCCACAGTATTTTTTGACAAACTATTGAATGCGTAATTATATAATTAACCATCTAGAACAAATATAAAATTTTGAAGTTTTGTAAAACATGTTTTATATTTGAAAACATCGAAAATTGAATGCGACGTTCGGAAAATGCGATTTAAGTCATATATTAGAGATAACCTCAAATTTAACGAGCTTGAAGGTAGTTGTAAGGCATTTATTTGCGTTGCCACAGTATTTTTTGACAAACTATTGAATGCGTTATTATATAATTAACCATCTAGAACAAATATAAAATTTTGAAGTTTTGTAAATCATTTTTTATATTTGAAAACATCGAAAATTGAATGCGACGTTCGGAAAATGCGATTTAAGTCATATAATAGAGATAACCTCAAATTTGTCGAACTTGAAGGTAGTTGTAAGGCATTTATTTGCGTTGCAACAGTATTTTTTGACAAACTATGAATGCGTAATTATATAATTAACCATCTAGAACAAATATAAAGTTTTGTAAAACATGTTTTATATTTGAAAACATCGAAAATTGAATGCGACGTTCGGAAAATGCGATTTAAGTCATATATTAGAGATAACCTCAAATTTAACGAGCTTGAAGGTACCTGTAAGGCATTTATTTGCGTTGCCACAGTATTTTTTGACAAACTATGAATGCGTAATTATATAATTAACCATCTAGAAGAAATATAAAGTTTTGAAGTTTTGTAAAACATGTTTTATATTTGAAAACATCGAAAATTGAATGCGACGTTCGGAAAATGCGATTTAAGTCATATATTAGAGATAACCTCAAATTTAACGAGCTTGAAGGTAGTTGTAAGGCATTTATTTGCGTTGCAACAGTATTTTTTGACAAACTATGAATGCGTAATTATATAATTAACCATCTAGAACAAATATAAAGTTTTGAAGTTTTGTAAAACATGTTTTATATTTGAAAACATCGAAAATTGAATGCGACGTCCAAAAAATGCGTTTTAAGTCATATAATAGAGATAACCTCAAATTTGTCGAACTTGAAGGTAGTTGTAAGGCATTTATTTGCGTTGCCACAGTATTTTTTGACAAACTATGAATGCGTAATTATATAATTAACCATCTAGAACAAATATAAAGTTTTGAAGTTTTGTAAAACATGTTTTATATTTGAAAACATCGAAAATTGAATGCGACGTCCAAAAAATGCGTTTTAAGTCATATAATAGAGATAACCTCAAATTTGTCGAACTTGAAGGTAGTTGTAAGGCATTTATTTGCGTTGCCACAGTATTTTTTGACAAACTATTGAATGCGTAATTATATAATTAACCATCTAGAACAAATATAAAATTTTGAAGTTTTGTAAAACATGTTTTATATTTGAAAACATCGAAAATTGAATGCGACGTTCGGAAAATGCGATTTAAGTCATATATTAGAGATAACCTCAAATTTAACGAGCTTGAAGGTAGTTGTAAGGCATTTATATGCGTTGCCACAGTATTTTTTGACAAACTATTGAATGCGTTATTATATAATTAACCATCTAGAACAAATATAAAATTTTGAAGTTTTGTAAATCATTTTTTATATTTGAAAACATCGAAAATTGAATGCGACGTTCGGAAAATGCGATTTAAGTCATATAATAGAGATAACCTCAAATTTGTCGAACTTGAAGGTAGTTGTAAGGCATTTATTTGCGTTGCAACAGTATTTTTTGACAAACTATGAATGCGTAATTATATAATTAACCATCTAGAACAAATATAAAGTTTTGTAAAACATGTTTTATATTTGAAAACATCGAAAATTGAATGCGACGTTCGGAAAATGCGATTTAAGTCATATATTAGAGATAACCTCAAATTTAACGAGCTTGAAGGTAGTTGTAAGGCATTTATTTGTGTTGCCACAGTATTTTTTGACAAACTATTGAATGCGTAATTATATAATTAACCATCTAGAAGAAATATAAAGTTTTGAAGTTTTGTAAAACATGCTTTATATTTGAAAACATCGAAAATTGAATGCGATGTCCAAAAAATGCGATTTAAGTCATATATTAGAGATAACCTCAAATTTAACGAGCTTGAAGGTACCTGTAAGGCATTTATTTGCGTTGCCACAGTATTTTTTGACAAACTATGAATGCGTAATTATATAATTAACCATCTAGAAGAAATATAAAGTTTTGAAGTTTTGTAAAACATGTTTTATATTTGAAAACATCGAAAATTGAATGCGACGTTCGGAAAATGCGATTTAAGTCATATATTAGAGATAACCTCAAATTTAACGAGCTTGAAGGTAGTTGTAAGGCATTTATTTGCGTTGCAACAGTATTTTTTGACAAACTATGAATGCGTAATTATATAATTAACCATCTAGAACAAATATAAAGTTTTGAAGTTTTGTAAAACATGTTTTATATTTGAAAACATCGAAAATTGAATGCGACGTCCAAAAAATGCGATTTAAGTCATATAATAGAGATAACCTCAAATTTGTCGAACTTGAAGGTAGTTGTAAGGCATTTATTTGCGTTGCCACAGTATTTTTTGACAAACTATTGAATGCGTAATTATATAATTAACCATCTAGAACAAATATAAAATTTTGAAGTTTTGTAAATCATTTTTTATATTTGAAAACATCGAAAATTGAATGCGACGTTCGGAAAATGCGATTTAAGTCATATATTAGAGATAACCTCAAATTTAACGAGCTTGAAGGTAGTTGTAAGGCATTTATTTGCGTTGCAACAGTATTTTTTGACAAACTATGAATGCGTAATTATATAATTAACCATCTAGAACAAATATAAAGTTTTGAAGTTTTGTAAAACATGTTTTATATTTGAAAACATCGAAAATTGAATGCGACGTCCAAAAAATGCGATTTAAGTCATATAATAGAGATAACCTCAAATTTGTCGAACTTGAAGGTAGTTGTAAGGCATTTATTTGCGTTGCCACAGTATTTTTTGACAAACTATTGAATGCGTAATTATATAATTAACCATCTAGAACAAATATAAAATTTTGAAGTTTTGTAAATCATTTTTTATATTTGAAAACATCGAAAATTGAATGCGACGTTCGGAAAATGCGATTTAAGTCATATATTAGAGATAACCTCAAATTTAACGAGCTTGAAGGTAGTTGTAAGGCATTTATTTGCGTTGCAACAGTATTTTTTGACAAACTATGAATGCGTAATTATATAATTAACCATCTAGAACAAATATAAAGTTTTGAAGTTTTGTAAAACATGTTTTATATTTGAAAACATCGAAAATTGAATGCGACGTCCAAAAAATGCGTTTTAAGTCATATAATAGAGATAACCTCAAATTTGTCGAACTTGAAGGTAGTTGTAAGGCATTTATTTGCGTTGCCACAGTATTTTTTGACAAACTATTGAATGCGTAATTATATAATTAACCATCTAGAACAAATATAAAATTTTGAAGTTTTGTAAAACATGTTTTATATTTGAAAACATCGAAAATTGAATGCGACGTTCGGAAAATGCGATTTAAGTCATATATTAGAGATAACCTCAAATTTAACGAGCTTGAAGGTAGTTGTAAGGCATTTATTTGCGTTGCCACAGTATTTTTTGACAAACTATTGAATGCGTAATTATATAATTAACCATCTAGAACAAATATAAAATTTTGAAGTTTTGTAAATCATTTTTTATATTTGAAAACATCGAAAATTGAATGCGACGTTCGGAAAATGCGATTTAAGTCATATAATAGAGATAACCTCAAATTTGTCGAACTTGAAGGTAGTTGTAAGGCATTTATTTGCGTTGCCACAGTATTTTTTGACAAACTATGAATGCGTAATTATATAATTAACCATCTAGAACAAATATAAAGTTTTGAAGTTTTGTAAAACATGTTTTATATTTGAAAACATCGAAAATTGAATGCGACGTCCAAAAAATGCGATTTAAGTCATATAATAGAGATAACCTCAAATTTGTCGAACTTGAAGGTAGTTGTAAGGCATTTATTTGCGTTGCCACAGTATTTTTTGACAAACTATTGAATGCGTAATTATATAATTAACCATCTAGAACAAATATAAAATTTTGAAGTTTTGTAAAACATGTTTTATATTTGAAAACATCGAAAATTGAATGCGACGTTCTGAAAATGCGATTTAAGTCATATATTAGAGATAACCTCAAATTTAACGAGCTTGAAGGTAGTTGTAAGGCATTTATTTGCGTTGCCACAGTATTTTTTGACAAACTATGAATGCGTAATTATATAATTAACCATCTAGAAGAAATATAAAGTTTTGAAGTTTTGTAAAACATGTTTTATATTTGAAAACATCGAAAATTGAATGCGACGTTCGGAAAATGCGATTTAAGTCATATATTAGAGATAACCTCAAATTTAACGAGCTTGAAGGTAGTTGTAAGGCATTTATTTGCGTTGCAACAGTATTTTTTGACAAACTATGAATGCGTAATTATATAATTAACCATCTAGAACAAATATAAAGTTTTGAAGTTTTGTAAAACATGTTTTATATTTGAAAACATCGAAAATTGAATGCGACGTCCAAAAAATGCGTTTTAAGTCATATAATAGAGATAACCTCAAATTTGTCGAACTTGAAGGTAGTTGTAAGGCATTTATTTGCGTTGCCACAGTATTTTTTGACAAACTATGAATGCGTTATTATATAATTAACCATCTAGAACAAATATAAAGTTTTGTAAAACATGTTTTATATTTGAAAACATCGAAAATTGAATGCGACGTTCGGAAAATGCGATTTAAGTCATATATTAGAGATAACCTCAAATTTAACGAGCTTGAAGGTAGTTGTAAGGCATTTATTTGCGTTGCCACAGTATTTTTTGACAAACTATGAATGCGTAATTATATAATTAACCATCTAGAACAAATATAAAGTTTTGTAAAACATGTTTTATATTTGAAAACATCGAAAATTGAATGCGACGTTCGGAAAATGCGATTTAAGTCATATATTAGAGATAACCTCAAATTTAACGAGCTTGAAGGTAGTTGTAAGGCATTTATTTGCGTTGCCACAGTATTTTTTGACAAACTATGAATGCGTTATTATATAATTAACCATCTAGAACAAATATAAAGTTTTGTAAAACATGTTTTATATTTGAAAACATCGAAAATTGAATGCGATGTCCAAAAAATGCGATTTAAGTCATATAATAGAGATAACCTCAAATTTGTCGAACTTGAAGGTAGTTGTAAGGCATTTATTTGCGTTGCCACAGTATTTTTTGACAAACTATGAATGCGTAATTATATAATTAACCATCTAGAACAAATATAAAGTTTTGAAGTTTTGTAAAACATGCTTTATATTTGAAAACATCGAAAATTGAATGCGATGTCCAAAAAATGCGATTTAAGTCATATAATAGAGATAACCTCAAATTTGTCGAACTTGAAGGTAGTTGTAAGGCATTTATTTGCGTTGCCACAGTATTTTTTGACAAACTATGAATGCGTAATTATATAATTAACCATCTAGAACAAATATAAAGTTTTGAAGTTTTGTAAAACATGTTTTATATTTGAAAACATCGAAAATTGAATGCGACGTCCAAAAAATGCGTTTTAAGTCATATAATAGAGATAACCTCAAATTTGTCGAACTTGAAGGTAGTTGTAAGGCATTTATTTGCGTTGCCACAGTATTTTTTGACAAACTATTGAATGCGTAATTATATAATTAACCATCTAGAACAAATATAAAATTTTGAAGTTTTGTAAAACATGTTTTATATTTGAAAACATCGAAAATTGAATGCGACGTTCGGAAAATGCGATTTAAGTCATATATTAGAGATAACCTCAAATTTAACGAGCTTGAAGGTAGTTGTAAGGCATTTATTTGCGTTGCCACAGTATTTTTTGACAAACTATTGAATGCGTAATTATATAATTAACCATCTAGAACAAATATAAAATTTTGAAGTTTTGTAAAACATGTTTTATATTTGAAAACATCGAAAATTGAATGCGACGTTCGGAAAATGCGATTTAAGTCATATATTAGAGATAACCTCAAATTTAACGAGCTTGAAGGTAGTTGTAAGGCATTTATTTGCGTTGCCACAGTATTTTTTGACAAACTATTGAATGCGTAATTATATAATTAACCATCTAGAACAAATATAAAGTTTTGAAGTTTTGTAAAACATGTTTTATATTTGAAAACATCGAAAATTGAATGCGACGTCCAAAAAATGCGTTTTAAGTCATATAATAGAGATAACCTCAAATTTGTCGAACTTGAAGGTAGTTGTAAGGCATTTATTTGCGTTGCCACAGTATTTTTTGACAAACTATGAATGCGTTATTATATAATTAACCATCTAGAACAAATATAAAGTTTTGTAAAACATGTTTTATATTTGAAAACATCGAAAATTGAATGCGACGTTCGGAAAATGCGATTTAAGTCATATATTAGAGATAACCTCAAATTTAACGAGCTTGAAGGTAGTTGTAAGGCATTTATTTGCGTTGCCACAGTATTTTTTGACAAACTATTGAATGCGTAATTATATAATTAACCATCTAGAAGAAATATAAAGTTTTGAAGTTTTGTAAAACATGCTTTATATTTGAAAACATCGAAAATTGAATGCGATGTCCAAAAAATGCGATTTAAGTCATATAATAGAGATAACCTCAAATTTGTCGAACTTGAAGGTAGTTGTAAGGCATTTATTTGCGTTGCCACAGTATTTTTTGACAAACTATGAATGCGTAATTATATAATTAACCATCTAGAACAAATATAAAGTTTTGAAGTTTTGTAAAACATGCTTTATATTTGAAAACATCGAAAATTGAATGCGATGTCCAAAAAATGCGATTTAAGTCATATAATAGAGATAACCTCAAATTTGTCGAACTTGAAGGTAGTTGTAAGGCATTTATTTGCGTTGCCACAGTATTTTTTGACAAACTATGAATGCGTAATTATATAATTAACCATCTAGAACAAATATAAAGTTTTGAAGTTTTGTAAAACATGTTTTATATTTGAAAACATCGAAAATTGAATGCGACGTCCAAAAAATGCGTTTTAAGTCATATAATAGAGATAACCTCAAATTTGTCGAACTTGAAGGTAGTTGTAAGGCATTTATTTGCGTTGCCACAGTATTTTTTGACAAACTATTGAATGCGTAATTATATAATTAACCATCTAGAACAAATATAAAATTTTGAAGTTTTGTAAAACATGTTTTATATTTGAAAACATCGAAAATTGAATGCGACGTTCGGAAAATGCGATTTAAGTCATATATTAGAGATAACCTCAAATTTAACGAGCTTGAAGGTAGTTGTAAGGCATTTATTTGCGTTGCCACAGTATTTTTTGACAAACTATTGAATGCGTTATTATATAATTAACCATCTAGAACAAATATAAAATTTTGAAGTTTTGTAAATCATTTTTTATATTTGAAAACATCGAAAATTGAATGCGACGTTCGGAAAATGCGATTTAAGTCATATAATAGAGATAACCTCAAATTTGTCGAACTTGAAGGTAGTTGTAAGGCATTTATTTGCGTTGCAACAGTATTTTTTGACAAACTATGAATGCGTAATTATATAATTAACCATCTAGAACAAATATAAAGTTTTGTAAAACATGTTTTATATTTGAAAACATCGAAAATTGAATGCGACGTTCGGAAAATGCGATTTAAGTCATATATTAGAGATAACCTCAAATTTAACGAGCTTGAAGGTACCTGTAAGGCATTTATTTGCGTTGCCACAGTATTTTTTGACAAACTATGAATGCGTAATTATATAATTAACCATCTAGAAGAAATATAAAGTTTTGAAGTTTTGTAAAACATGTTTTATATTTGAAAACATCGAAAATTGAATGCGACGTTCGGAAAATGCGATTTAAGTCATATATTAGAGATAACCTCAAATTTAACGAGCTTGAAGGTAGTTGTAAGGCATTTATTTGCGTTGCAACAGTATTTTTTGACAAACTATGAATGCGTAATTATATAATTAACCATCTAGAACAAATATAAAGTTTTGAAGTTTTGTAAAACATGTTTTATATTTGAAAACATCGAAAATTGAATGCGACGTCCAAAAAATGCGTTTTAAGTCATATAATAGAGATAACCTCAAATTTGTCGAACTTGAAGGTAGTTGTAAGGCATTTATTTGCGTTGCCACAGTATTTTTTGACAAACTATGAATGCGTAATTATATAATTAACCATCTAGAACAAATATAAAGTTTTGAAGTTTTGTAAAACATGTTTTATATTTGAAAACATCGAAAATTGAATGCGACGTCCAAAAAATGCGTTTTAAGTCATATAATAGAGATAACCTCAAATTTGTCGAACTTGAAGGTAGTTGTAAGGCATTTATTTGCGTTGCCACAGTATTTTTTGACAAACTATTGAATGCGTAATTATATAATTAACCATCTAGAACAAATATAAAATTTTGAAGTTTTGTAAAACATGTTTTATATTTGAAAACATCGAAAATTGAATGCGACGTTCGGAAAATGCGATTTAAGTCATATATTAGAGATAACCTCAAATTTAACGAGCTTGAAGGTAGTTGTAAGGCATTTATTTGCGTTGCCACAGTATTTTTTGACAAACTATTGAATGCGTTATTATATAATTAACCATCTAGAACAAATATAAAATTTTGAAGTTTTGTAAATCATTTTTTATATTTGAAAACATCGAAAATTGAATGCGACGTTCGGAAAATGCGATTTAAGTCATATAATAGAGATAACCTCAAATTTGTCGAACTTGAAGGTAGTTGTAAGGCATTTATTTGCGTTGCAACAGTATTTTTTGACAAACTATGAATGCGTAATTATATAATTAACCATCTAGAACAAATATAAAGTTTTGTAAAACATGTTTTATATTTGAAAACATCGAAAATTGAATGCGACGTTCGGAAAATGCGATTTAAGTCATATATTAGAGATAACCTCAAATTTAACGAGCTTGAAGGTAGTTGTAAGGCATTTATTTGCGTTGCCACAGTATTTTTTGACAAACTATTGAATGCGTAATTATATAATTAACCATCTAGAAGAAATATAAAGTTTTGAAGTTTTGTAAAACATGCTTTATATTTGAAAACATCGAAAATTGAATGCGATGTCCAAAAAATGCGATTTAAGTCATATATTAGAGATAACCTCAAATTTAACGAGCTTGAAGGTACCTGTAAGGCATTTATTTGCGTTGCCACAGTATTTTTTGACAAACTATGAATGCGTAATTATATAATTAACCATCTAGAAGAAATATAAAGTTTTGAAGTTTTGTAAAACATGTTTTATATTTGAAAACATCGAAAATTGAATGCGACGTTCGGAAAATGCGATTTAAGTCATATATTAGAGATAACCTCAAATTTAACGAGCTTGAAGGTAGTTGTAAGGCATTTATTTGCGTTGCAACAGTATTTTTTGACAAACTATGAATGCGTAATTATATAATTAACCATCTAGAACAAATATAAAGTTTTGAAGTTTTGTAAAACATGTTTTATATTTGAAAACATCGAAAATTGAATGCGACGTCCAAAAAATGCGATTTAAGTCATATAATAGAGATAACCTCAAATTTGTCGAACTTGAAGGTAGTTGTAAGGCATTTATTTGCGTTGCCACAGTATTTTTTGACAAACTATTGAATGCGTAATTATATAATTAACCATCTAGAACAAATATAAAATTTTGAAGTTTTGTAAATCATTTTTTATATTTGAAAACATCGAAAATTGAATGCGACGTTCGGAAAATGCGATTTAAGTCATATATTAGAGATAACCTCAAATTTAACGAGCTTGAAGGTAGTTGTAAGGCATTTATTTGCGTTGCAACAGTATTTTTTGACAAACTATGAATGCGTAATTATATAATTAACCATCTAGAACAAATATAAAGTTTTGAAGTTTTGTAAAACATGTTTTATATTTGAAAACATCGAAAATTGAATGCGACGTCCAAAAAATGCGATTTAAGTCATATAATAGAGATAACCTCAAATTTGTCGAACTTGAAGGTAGTTGTAAGGCATTTATTTGCGTTGCCACAGTATTTTTTGACAAACTATTGAATGCGTAATTATATAATTAACCATCTAGAACAAATATAAAATTTTGAAGTTTTGTAAATCATTTTTTATATTTGAAAACATCGAAAATTGAATGCGACGTTCGGAAAATGCGATTTAAGTCATATATTAGAGATAACCTCAAATTTAACGAGCTTGAAGGTAGTTGTAAGGCATTTATTTGCGTTGCAACAGTATTTTTTGACAAACTATGAATGCGTAATTATATAATTAACCATCTAGAACAAATATAAAGTTTTGAAGTTTTGTAAAACATGTTTTATATTTGAAAACATCGAAAATTGAATGCGACGTCCAAAAAATGCGTTTTAAGTCATATAATAGAGATAACCTCAAATTTGTCGAACTTGAAGGTAGTTGTAAGGCATTTATTTGCGTTGCCACAGTATTTTTTGACAAACTATGAATGCGTAATTATATAATTAACCATCTAGAACAAATATAAAGTTTTGAAGTTTTGTAAATCATGTTTTATATTTGAAAACATCGAAAATTGAATGCGATGTCCAAAAAATGCGATTTAAGTCATATATTAGAGATAACCTCAAATTTAACGAGCTTGAAGGTACCTGTAAGGCATTTATTTGCGTTGCCACAGTATTTTTTGACAAACTATGAATGCGTAATTATATAATTAACCATCTAGAAGAAATATAAAGTTTTGAAGTTTTGTAAAACATGTTTTATATTTGAAAACATCGAAAATTGAATGCGATGTCCAAAAAATGCGATTTAAGTCATATATTAGAGATAACCTCAAATTTAACGAGCTTGAAGGTAGTTGTAAGGCATTTATTTGCGTTGCCACAGTATTTTTTGACAAACTATTGAATGCGTAATTATATAATTAACCATCTAGAACAAATATAAAGTTTTGAAGTTTTGTAAAACATGTTTTATATTTGAAAACATCGAAAATTGAATGCGACGTCCAAAAAATGCGATTTAAGTCTAGTTCTGAGTAATCAGTTCATACGTAATCTACCAAAACCCGGGTTGTTGTTTCCGATAAGTCTTGTTTTTCCACAAAAAACGAAAAATCACTCAAATATTTATGTTTTTCAAAATCTTTCACCATTATTATTATTTTTACCTTTATCTTGTGCGGTAAGTAGAGATGACGAGATGGTTTGCTTTAATTTTCCGAAAGTCGTTCCGCCATCTGTTGGTTCGTTGGTATTATTCCCAGCTCCGGGCTCAGTCGTTACTCCTATTTGGATCTGAAACGAAATTAATATTAAATTTAAACATTTCAATCAAGCCACAATTTGGATGTCGATTTCCCAAACTATAAGTATCCGAAGGCTGGGAAATATATTACAATTCGTACACTTCAATGTTGCCACATGTACTCCGAAATTTATCTGCTGAGAAATTGAAATAAAACTGTGTTTCTCCACAGTAAAACCGATCCTAAATAATGACCAAACCTGGGGTGTGCATCATGATGATGCATGGAAAAAATTTAGCTTTGAAAAGATGTTTACCTCAATACCTAGCTGTAGAAATAATTGGGTTCATAACAGCGTACTAGAAATGAACAGAAACGCCATTAAATGGTACAGGGAGTGATAAAAAAACAGCAGACGGAGCTGGAACAGGACCGTACGGACCCAGAGCTAAAAACTGGACTGTACACCAAGAATTTTTCAAGCAGAAATCTAAAGATGAACTGGAGATTGTCCTTAGGGGCTCTAAGGTCTAATATCATCGATCTCTGAAAAACTACAGGACCCCTAGGGGTACCCAATACCCCCATATCCGTACAAACAAATTTTTGTTCGATATATTTGGTATTTCCTGCGATTTTTTTTTTTGTCTTTTAAGATCAGATATGATATTACTAACATTTAATATCGAATGAAAGATGAGATATAAATTTTGTTTTCTTAATCCCGCGTCATATATTTCCTCTAAAAACCCATTCCATGTTCCTTCCACGACCGAGTTTCTCATATTTTGTCGTTACTCGGGGATCAGAATTGTAAATCCTTACATGTCATGCGGGTTATCATGGAAACACCCCGTTTTTCGTCACTCGCACATTGTTGCGAAACATGTCGAACGTATACAGGGTGTCCCACGACGACTTAAAACTATCTGTATATGAAGAAATACTTTAGTAAGTGAAATCATGAAAATTTCTAGGTTTGGGTTTTCGGATACGATCTTTTTAACTTAAAATATTTACAAAGATGGATGTAATTTTGTTATTTTAAATAGAACACCCTATATATTAATACGTTTTTGAAATCTACGTGAATTTTTAGTATACTTTTGTCTAAAAACTTTTTTCGAAAAAAGCAGGGACTGGGAAGCCCAAAACGAAGGAAAAACCGAAACCGCGGCAGCCGTTTTGGCGCGTGACATCCTAGACGGGAAACTGCGGAACTCCTCGAAGAAAATAACGTCGATGCCCGCGAAGACGTTCTCGAACAAATTGAGAACGTAATCGCGCGGCCCCACGGGGAAACAGCGACCGGGAAGCCCAAAACGAAGGAAAAACCGAAACCGCGGCAGCCGTTTTGGCGCGTGACATCCTAGACGGGAAACTGCGGAACTCCTCGAAGAAAATAACGTCGATGCCCGCGAAGACGTTCCGGAACAACTTGAGAACGTAATCGCGCGGCCCCACGGGGAAACAGCGACCGGGAAGCCCAAAACGAAGGAAAAACCGAAACTGCGGCAGCCGTTTTGGCGCGTGACATCCTAGACGGGAAACCGCGGAACTCCTTGAAGAAAATGAACAACGATGCCCACGAAGACGTTCTCGAACAAATTGAGAACGTAATCGCGCGGCCCCACGGGGAAACAGCGACCGGGAAGCCCAAAACGAAGGAAAAACCGAAACTGCGGCAGCCGTTTTGGCGCGTGACATCCTAGACGGGAAACCGCGGAACTCCTCGAAGAAAATAAACAACGATGCCCACGAAGACGTTCTCGAACAAATTGAGAACGTAATCGCGCGGCCCCACGAGGAAGCAGCGACTAGGAAGCCCAAAACGAAGGAAAAATCGAAACCGCGGCAGCCGTTTTGGCGTGTGACATCCTAGACGGGAAACCGCGGAACTTCTCGAAGAAAATAACAACGATACCCGCGAAGACGTTCTCGAACAACTTGAGAACGAAAACGCGCGGCCCCACGGGGAAACAGCGACTGGGAAGCCCAAAACGAAGGGAAAACCGAAACCGCGGCAGCCGTTTTGGCGCGTGACATCCTAGACGGGAAACTGCGGAACTCCTCGAAGAAAATAACGTCGATGCCCGCGAAGACGTTCTCGAACAAATTGAGAACGTAATCGCGCGGCCCCACGGGGAAACAGCGACCGGGAAGCCCAAAACGAAGGAAAAACCGAAACTGCGGCAGCCGTTTTGGCGCGTGACATCCTAGACGGGAAACTGCGGAACTCCTCGAAGAAAATAACGTCGATGCCCGCGAAGACGTTCCGGAACAACTTGAGAACGTAATCGCGCGGCCCCACGGGGAAACAGCGACCGGGAAGCCCAAAACGAAGGAAAAACCGAAACTGCGGCAGCCGTTTTGGCGCGTGACATCCTAGACGGGAAACCGCGGAACTCCTTGAAGAAAATGAACAACGATGCCCACGAAGACGTTCTCGAACAAATTGAGAACGTAATCGCGCGGCCCCACGGGGAAACAGCGACCGGGAAGCCCAAAACGAAGGAAAAACCGAAACTGCGGCAGCCGTTTTGGCGCGTGACATCCTAGACGGGAAACCGCGGAACTCCTTGAAGAAAATAAACAACGATGCCCACGAAGACGTTCTCGAACAAATTGAGAACGTAATCGCGCGGCCCCACGGGGAAACAGCGACTAGGAAGCCCAAAACGAAGGAAAAACCGAAACCGCGGCAGCCGTTTTGGCGCGTGACATCCTAGACGGGAAACCGTGGAACTCCTCGAAGAAAATAAACGACGATGCCCACGAAGACGTTCTCGAACAAATTGAGAACGTAATCGCGCGGCCCCACGGGGAAACAGCGACCGGGAAGCCCAAAACGAAGGAAAAACCGAAACTGCGGCAGCCGTTTTGGCGCGTGACATCCTAGACGGGAAACCGCGGAACTCCTTGAAGAAAATAAACAACGATGCCCACGAAGACGTTCTCGAACAAATTGAGAACGTAATCGCGCGGCCCCACTGGGAAACAGCGACTAGGAAGCCCAAAACGAAGGAAAAACCGAAACCGCGGCAGCCGTTTTGGCGCGTGACATCCTAGACGGGAAACCGCGGAACTCCTTGAAGAAAATAAACAACGATGCCCACGAAGACGTTCTCGAACAAATTGAGAACGTAATCGCGCGGCCCCACTGGGAAACAGCGACTAGGAAGCCCAAAACGAAGGAAAAACCGAAACCGCGGCAGCCGTTTTGGCGCGTGACATCCTAGACGGGAAACCGCGGAACTCCTTGAAGAAAATAAACAACGATGCCCACGAAGACGTTCTCGAACAAATTGAGAACGTAATCGCGCGGCCCCACGGGGAAACAGCGACTAGGAAGCCCAAAACGAAGGAAAAACCGAAACTGCGGCAGCCGTTTTGGGCTGAAAATTGGAAAACTGGATAATTTGGAACCCTCTATAATTGGTACATATATCTTGGTTCCTTGAGATCCCAATTAACCAGGTTCCGCTGTACAAAAATGGTAAAAGCAGGAAATACCATCAAGAAAAAGACCAAGAAGGAAGTGGATAGTTCAAATGATGAAGAAAGAAGAATAACCTCAAAAATCAACACTCCATCTACACTTGAAAGCATTACCCTGTATACAGATTACCTACAGCGATCGACCTAATCAAATTACCTTCTTGTAGAAGTACTTTTCAAGAGGTACTCATTGCGAAGCGTTCACGATTCTTTAACCAGGTCTGATCACCTAACCAATAGTCTCGATATTTTACGCTACAATCCTCACAGAACCTCACCTTGGTGACGTAAAATTGGGAATAGTACCCAGAACCGTGGTTCTAACTTCGCCCAGATGCTTCTGGAGCAGCGTTTCGACCATTGATTTTAAGATTATCACCATTCGTAAATTAATTTTACGTGAAACTTAATTGCAACATATCGTAGACCGGCCTATCACACCACTAATCGATTTTCGGTGTTCCCGACATTTTCTACGTGTATCAATTTATCAAAAAGTCAGATAAGAGGAAGCGCGCGCGCCAAATTCGAATGAAAAATCGAATAATCATCTTAATGCATATCAGTCGGATGTTTCCCAAAGGTACATCAAATTTCGTTAATATTTTTAATGTGACACTTTTAATATCGTTAATTAACAAGTTTTTCTCTTCTTCTACCTTTTCGGGTGTCTTTTCCTTTCACATAACGTTTTTCTTCTCGGCCCCAGGTACAACAAGACCCATTTTGAATTACTGAAAACGCTGTTGCTTGGAGTATCCAAATTGGGACCGCGGAAATGGCTTCAAATTGGGAGTCGACATTTCGACTATCGCTTTTGTGATCCGATTGGGGAGTGACCTCTTCGACCGACCAATTTGCGGACGCAAAAACCGTTTGTGGCAATGCGTTTAGCACCCCGGGTACCAGGAAGTACCTCGAGGAACTGTAACCTCATGAAAAGTGATGATTTTTGTAAAATTTTGTCGGTTATTTCATGTTTTTTCAAAGTATGATATATTATTCCGAAATACCTGTCACCCGCGAGGAGACTGCGGCCACAAACAGGGAGCGACCACCCTCGTGGGGCAGGAATAATGGTTGCAGTCTTAAGATTGTGTAAAACTTTTTACTTCTTGATTTGAGTACCGTTAGCTCTGCAATTGGCGCTCGTTTAGCTACGTTATTTGAAGTAGGACTCTTAATTTTCCCATTAAGCTCCTCACCACTTAATATAGTGCGGGTATTCAAGCTCAAAATGGCGTCAAACCACCCCTTATCGAAAAATACCAAAATTATAGTTTTTCCTATTTTTTTTCAATTCGAATGTTTTTCGTTTATACGCCGTAAATATCTTAATATATTTTATGATAGAAAATTTATATATTTTGAGGTGTCAACCCTTAAAAATCTTTAAAAACTACCCTTCTGATGAAAATATTATAGAAAAAAATCTTTCAACGATTTAAAACATTGAAATTTCATTTTTACTGTGAAATATTCATGGAATTTTAATAGAATTTAATTGGTTATTGATTTTTATTACTCAACCCTTAAAAACTACCCCTTTGTAGAGAATGAAATAAAAATAAATCTAATGATTACAAACTTTTAGATTTTACACTCTTTTTGGTATTAAAGTTTCTTGTCTCTACTTGAAGTAATTTTTAATTGTCTATACCCCTTCAACCCTTAAGAACCACCCCTTTACCTCGTGGTACTCTCAAATGTACCTACAGGTAATTTAGCATCAATAGAAAAAATCCGTGCGACAAAATTTGAAACTTTTTCATATTTTATAATTCACAAAAAAAATTTTTATTTTTTATATAACTCCATTATTTTTGAAGTTATGACATCCTACAAAAAACGATTTTAAAGGTAATTTTCAGGGCTACAAGCCTATGTATGTTAAAAGGGCTTGATACTGTCCACATTTTATAAATAAAGGGTCAAAGGGCTGTGGATAATGACAGATTAATTTGGTTATAACTCCGTCAATTTTTATGCTACAAAAAAAAATAAAATAAGCAAAATAATCGTCATAAAAAATGCTTCAATTTGACTGTATATTTATTTTTGTATCTCTTATAGATATGGAAAAAAATGACAAAAAAATTTTTTTGTGAAAATCATTTTTTTAACTTCCACTATTTTACATCATATCTCACTGAAATTTTAGTCGAAACAACTTTTACGACTAGTCATTCGAAAGGTCTTTTTAAACCCTTTAAAAAGTATTCCATGACTTTTTGTTGAAAAATGTACCGTTTTCCCGTTATTTGAGGTTAAATGCTCAATTACGTAAAACAAAAGCTATTCAAGTATTCAAGTATCTATAACTTGCTTTAGGTAGAACATTAAGATCTTAAATTTTTGCTTAATTTCTTTGTTTTTTCATAAGCTTCATTTTTGTTCATCACACTTTTTTCGATAAAACGCATCGTTACAGAGTTATACGTAAAAAACTATTTTTTTGACGAAAAATCGTACTTTTCAATTGCGAATAACTCAAAAACTATCGATCTGACGAAAAAACTTTATACGACATTTTCTACTTTAAATTTGCTAATCTTTCGATTTCTGTTTTTGTTTCGACTACAAAATCGAAAACAAATGGAATTACGCCCGTTTTAAAAATGTGTGGTCTAATCGATCGTTATTTCTAAGTATTTCGACTTTGCATTTCAATTATTTGTATTTCGATGTCGTTGTTAATACTTTAAAATCATCGCTATGATAAAAAATCTGGTACTAATCATGACGAAACGGTGATTCAGACGCTACAAGATGTTGTCTACCGAATTTGTTACCAAATCACCTACTTTATTGCCGCGCCTCGTATTAATTAAAAAAAAAAAGATGTAGTATCACGCTATATTCGAAAATAGAACTTTTAATCACTACATTTCATATGAGTAAACAAATAAAAGCTGGAACCACAGATTTTTCGTGCGATCTAAAGAATTCCGAAATCGATAAAAAACAAATTAGGACTCGGACCGAATCATAATAAATAATTTTCGGAATAAATTCGATTATAATTGCTTGTCAGGGTGAATAGGGCTTCTTTACGTCCTTTTTCTGGTTATCAGCTATCCAAATAGAACGATTTTTGATAGTACAGACGCTTCCTTTCAGAAATTTTTCATAAATGTTTGTCATATAGAACATCCTTCAATTTCAATCTATCTACTTCGATAACTGGTGACTTTTTTGCTGGTATCTTATTGGCAACACTGTTTTTGACACATGACGCGTGAATCGTGTCATATGTCATTGTCAAACTCGTTCAGTTTGGTCTATAATTTAATCGTGAATCGATATGCAAATTATTGTGGTTGCGAGGGACAGAGACGCGTTTAAAAACGTGCTAGGACCTTTTTAGAAGATTAAAAATTCCGACTCGTCCTTCCTTTATCATATTCGAATTTGTTTGTCCCATTCCTAAGCACGTTTCTACAATTTCAGAAAGATCTTTGCACGGCTGTCCATTTTGGAACGCGGACCTACGCAGAAGGAATCAAAATAAATAATTTTCGGAATAAATTCGATTATAATTGTTGTCAGGGTGAATAGGGCTTCTTTACGTCCTTTTTCTGGTTATCAGCTATCCAAATAGAACGATTTTTGATAGTACAGACGCTTCCTTTCAGAAATTTTTCATAAATGTTTGTCATATAGAACATCCTTCAATTTCAATCTATCTACTTCGATAACTAGTGATTTTTTTGCTGGTATCTTATTGGCAACACTGTTTTTGACACGTGACGCGTGAATCGTGTCATATGTCATTGTCAAACTCGTTCAGTTTGGTCTATAATTTAATCGTGAATCGATATGCAAATTATTGTAGTTGCGAGGGACAGAGACGCGTTTAAAAACGTGCTAGGACCTTTTTAGAAGATTAAAAATTCCGACTCGTCCTTCCTTTATCATAATCGAATTTGTTTGTCCCATTCCTAAGCACGTTTCTACAATTTCAGAAAGATCTTTCCACGGCTGTCCATTTTGGAACGCGGACCTACGCAGAACGAATCAAAATAAATAATTTTCGGAATAGATTCGATTATAATTGCTTGTCAGGGTGAATAGGGCTTCTTTACGTCCTTTTTCTGGTTATCAGCTATCCAAATAGAACGATTTTTGATAGTACAGACGCTTCCTTTCAGAAATTTTTCATAAATGTTTATCATATAGAACATCCTTCAATTTCAATCTATCTACTTCGATAACTAGTGATTTTTTTGCTGGTATCTTATTGGCAACTCTGTTTTTGACACGTGACGCGTGAATCGTGTCATATGTCATTGTCAAACTCGTTCAGTTTAGTCTATAATTTGATCATTAATCGATTTGCAAATTATTGTGGTTGCGAGGGACAGAAACGCGTTTAAAAACGTGCTAGGACCTTTTTAGAAGATTAAAAATTCTGACTCGTCCTTCGTTTATCATATTCGAATTTGTTTGTCCCATTCCTAAGCACGTTTCTACAATTTCAGAAAGATCTTTGCACGGCTGTCCATTTTGGAACGCGGACCTACGCAGAACGAATCAAATAAATAATTTTCGGAATAGATTCGATTATAATTGCTTGTCAGGGTGAATAGGGCTTCTTTACGTCCTTTTTCTGGTTATCAGCTATCCAAATGGAACGATTTTTGATAGTACAGACGCTTCCTTTCAGAAATTTTTCATAAATGTTTGTCATATAGAACATCCTTCAATTTCAATCTATCTACTTCGATAACTAGTGATTTTTTTGCTGGTATCTTATTGGCAACACTGTTTTTGACACATGACGCGTGAATCGTGTCATATGTCATTGTCAAACTCGTTCAGTTTAGTCTATAATTTAATCGTGAATCGATTTGCAAATTATTGTGGTTGCGAGGGACAGAGACGCGTTTAAAAACGTGCTAGGACCTTTTTAGAAGATTAAAAATTCCGACTCGTCCTTCCTTTATCATATTCGAATTTGTTTGTCCCATTCCTAAGCACGTTTCTACAATTTCAGAAAGATCTTTGCACGGCTGTCCATTTTGGAACGCGGACCTACTCCACGTTCAGTATCAGTTAAGGGCTCGATATTTTACAATACAAAAAAATGCACAATCATTTGCCAATTGAAATCAAATCGATATATAAAGTTTCTTCTACCATATGTTTGTTTTTTTGTAACAAATTTTTGACAATAAAGCATTTTTCTTTCTCTCTCTTGAATCTTTGTGCTTATTTTCAGCATATTTGGCATAATTGGAGTTTTTCTTTCCATAATCCTCCCTAGTATTTGTCGTATCATCCCTTTCGGGAAGGGAACGACGCCGTTTTTATCGGCAAAATGGTAAACGTGGCGATAAAGCTGATGAATTTCGAAACTACAAAAAACACGGGCAACAGGCGTCGTTAAATTGATAATATCTTTATTGTGGCCATATTATCGAGAACGCCTCTTCTATTCACTATCTTTTCTTCGAAATTATTATGTCAGCGATTAGATTGAATAATTTTCATTCAAATAAAAGGGCACAGGAGAAATTTTATGATTTTAACTGCATTCCTTGACATTTTCTGTTCTAACCTAACATAACCTAACCTAACACCTGGTTTGACCTAGAGATGGCGGTAGTTGCTTGACAAATATCACTGTATTAGAAAATACATAACCTATACAACACATATTTCAAGTTTGAAGCCGCCATGTTGTTTAGTATTCGTTTGGCAGCCCTCAACAGTGAACGTTTTTAATTAATTGGAATTTGGAAGGCTTTAGCCCAACCAATATGAAAGCTGAACTAGATTCTGTTCTGGGTGATGCTGATCCTTCGTTATCAACAATAAATTATCGGGTAGCAAAGTTTAGACGAGACTGAACGACCTGCGAAGACCAGCAACGCTGTGGTCGACCAATTGAGATGACGACTCCAAAAATGGGTTGTACTTTTAGGTTAAAACATTCGACGTTATTTCCAGAAAGAATTTGAATTACGCGCGGGAAATTACTTCAATTACGACTGTGTTTTTTTTATTCGCGGACCGTTCGTGTATTGATGATATGCAAATTATTACGACGAATAACAATTGGACATACGGGGTGTGTTTCAAATGTTCACATATTCGTTTTATACTGAGACTATTTGACGCCCGTTTCGATAACCGAATCGTCGTCTTCAGAGACTGGAAATGGAAAGTTGGCCCATTCGACTACAGCAGATCTGTTCAGACACTCATTATCGAATTGATTTCTTAAGTAAGCAGTTTTACTATCAAGTCAGGTCTTCTAATTGTTTAGTTTTAACTGTCCAGCAATGTCTTTTCTAAGGTTCACGATTTTGCCGTGTCTTGAACTCTTTCATAAATTTTTGACGCCAATTAACGCAAAAAAGTCACGTCTTTGTAACAAGATTTCTTCCTCGTGATTTTCATCGATTGGGAAGACTGTATTAACCCAAAATGGTCACGTCCTTGTAACAAGACTTCCCCCTCGCGATTTTCATCGATTGGAAAGACTGTATTAACCCTAAAATTGTCACGTTCTTGTAAAACCACTTCTCCCTCGCGATTTTCATCGATTGGAAAGACTGTATTAACCCTAAAATTGTCACGTTCTTGTAAAACCACTTCTCCCTCGCGATTTTCATCGATTGGAAAGACTGTATTAACCCTAAAATTGTCACGTTCTTGTAAAACCACTTCCCCCTCGCGATTTTCATCGATTGGAAAGACTGTATTAACCCAAAATGGTCACGTCCTTGTAACAAGACTTCCCCCTCGCGATTTTCATCGATTGGAAAGACTGTATTAACCCTAAAATTGTCACGTTCTTGTAAAACCACTTCCCCCTCGCGATTTTCATCGATTGGAAAGACTGTATTAACCCTAAAATTGTCACGTTCTTGTAAAACCACTTCCCCCTCGCGATTTTCATCGATTGGAAAGACTGTATTAACCCTAAAATTGTCACGTTCTTGTAAAACCACTTCTCCCTCGCGATTTTCATCGATTGGAAAGACTGTATTAACCCTAAAATTGTCACGTTCTTGTAAAACCACTTCCCCCTCGCGATTTTCATCGATTGGAAAGACTGTATTAACCCTAAAATTGTCACGTTCTTGTAAAACCACTTCTCCCTCGCGATTTTCATCGATTGGAAAGACTGTATTAACCCTAAAATTGTCACGTTCTTGTAAAACCACTTCTCCCTCGCGATTTTCATCGATTGGAAAGACTGTATTAACCCTAAAATTGTCACGTTCTTGTAAAACCACTTCTCCCTCGCGATTTTCATCGATTGGAAAGACTGTATTAACCCAAAATGGTCACGTCCTTGTAACAAGACTTCCCCCTCGCGATTTTCATCGATTGGAAAGACTGTATTAACCCTAAAATTGTCACGTTCTTGTAAAACCACTTCCCCCTCGCGATTTTCATCGATTGGAAAGACTGTATTAACCCTAAAATTGTCACGTTCTTGTAAAACCACTTCTCCCTCGCGATTTTCATCGATTGGAAAGACTGTATTAACCCTAAAATTGTCACGTTCTTGTAAAACCACTTCTCCCTCGCGATTTTCATCGATTGGAAAGACTGTATTAACCCAAAATGGTCACGTCCTTGTAACAAGACTTCCCCCTCGCGATTTTCATCGATTGGAAAGACTGTATTAACCCTAAAATTGTCACGTTCTTGTAAAACCACTTCTCCCTCGCGATTTTCATCGATTGGAAAGACTGTATTAACCCAAAATGGTCACGTCCTTGTAACAAGACTTCCCCCTCGCGATTTTCATCGATTGGAAAGACTGTATTAACCCAAAATGGTCACGTTCTTGTAAAAACACTTCTCCCTCGCGAGTTTTATCGATTGGAAAGACTGTGTTAACCCAAAATGGTCACGTTCTTGTAAAAACAATTCTACTTCGCGATTTTCATCGATTGGAAAGACTGTATTAACCCAAAATGGTCACGTTCTTGTAAAAAAACTTCTCCCTCGCGATTTTCATCGATTGGAAAGACTGTATTAACCCTAAAATTGTCACGTTCTTGTAAAACCACTTCCCCCTCGCGATTTTCATCGATTGGAAAGACTGTATTAACCCTAAAATTGTCACGTTCTTGTAAAACCACTTCTCCCTCGCGATTTTCATCGATTGGAAAGACTGTATTAACCCTAAAATTGTCACGTTCTTGTAAAACCACTTCCCCCTCGCGATTTTCATCGATTGGAAAGACTGTATTAACCCTAAAATTGTCACGTTCTTGTAAAACCACTTCTCCCTCGCGATTTTCATCGATTGGAAAGACTGTATTAACCCTAAAATTGTCACGTTCTTGTAAAACCACTTCTCCCTCGCGATTTTCATCGATTGGAAAGACTGTATTAACCCTAAAATTGTCACGTTCTTGTAAAACCACTTCCCCCTCGCGATTTTCATCGATTGGAAAGACTGTATTAACCCTAAAATTGTCACGTTCTTGTAAAACCACTTCCCCCTCGCGATTTTCATCGATTGGAAAGACTGTATTAACCCTAAAATTGTCACGTTCTTGTAAAACCACTTCTCCCTCGCGATTTTCATCGATTGGAAAGACTGTATTAACCCAAAATGGTCACGTCCTTGTAACAAGACTTCCCCCTCGCGATTTTCATCGATTGGAAAGACTGTATTAACCCTAAAATTGTCACGTTCTTGTAAAACCACTTCCCCCTCGCGATTTTCATCGATTGGAAAGACTGTATTAACCCTAAAATTGTCACGTTCTTGTAAAACCACTTCTCCCTCGCGATTTTCATCGATTGGAAAGACTGTATTAACCCTAAAATTGTCACGTTCTTGTAAAACCACTTCTCCCTCGCGATTTTCATCGATTGGAAAGACTGTATTAACCCTAAAATTGTCACGTTCTTGTAAAACCACTTCCCCCTCGCGATTTTCATCGATTGGAAAGACTGTATTAACCCTAAAATTGTCACGTTCTTGTAAAACCACTTCTCCCTCGCGATTTTCATCGATTGGAAAGACTGTATTAACCCTAAAATTGTCACGTTCTTGTAAAACCACTTCTCCCTCGCGATTTTCATCGATTGGAAAGACTGTATTAACCCTAAAATTGTCACGTTCTTGTAAAACCACTTCCCCCTCGCGATTTTCATCGATTGGAAAGACTGTATTAACCCTAAAATTGTCACGTTCTTGTAAAACCACTTCTCCCTCGCGATTTTCATCGATTGGAAAGACTGTATTAACCCTAAAATTGTCACGTTCTTGTAAAACCACTTCTCCCTCGCGATTTTCATCGATTGGAAAGACTGTATTAACCCAAAATGGTCACGTCCTTGTAACAAGACTTCCCCCTCGCGATTTTCATCGATTGGAAAGACTGTATTAACCCTAAAATTGTCACGTTCTTGTAAAACCACTTCCCCCTCGCGATTTTCATCGATTGGAAAGACTGTATTAACCCTAAAATTGTCACGTTCTTGTAAAACCACTTCTCCCTCGCGATTTTCATCGATTGGAAAGACTGTATTAACCCAAAATGGTCAGATTTTAGTAAAAACACTTCTCCCTCGCGATTTTCATCGATTGGAAAGACTGTATTAACCCAAAATGGTCACGTTCTTGTAAAAACAATTCTACTTCGCGATTTTCATCGATTAGAAAGACTGTATTAACCCAAAATGGTCACGTTCTTGTAAAAACACTTCTCCCTCGCGATTTTCATCGATTGGAAAGACTGTATTAACCCAAAATGGTCACGTCCTTGTTACAAGACTTCTCCCTCGCGATTTTCATCGATTGGAAAGACTGTATTAACCCTAAAATTGTCACGTTCTTGTAAAACCACTTCCCCCTCGCGATTTTCATCGATTGGAAAGACTGTATTAACCCAAAATGGTCACGTCCTTGTAACAAGACTTCCCCCTCGCGATTTTCATCGATTGGAAAGACTGTATTAACCCTAAAATTGTCACGTTCTTGTAAAACCACTTCCCCCTCGCGATTTTCATCGATTGGAAAGACTGTATTAACCCTAAAATTGTCACGTTCTTGTAAAACCACTTCCCCCTCGCGATTTTCATCGATTGGAAAGACTGTATTAACCCTAAAATTGTCACGTTCTTGTAAAACCACTTCTCCCTCGCGATTTTCATCGATTGGAAAGACTGTATTAACCCTAAAATTGTCACGTTCTTGTAAAACCACTTCCCCCTCGCGATTTTCATCGATTGGAAAGACTGTATTAACCCTAAAATTGTCACGTTCTTGTAAAACCACTTCTCCCTCGCGATTTTCATCGATTGGAAAGACTGTATTAACCCTAAAATTGTCACGTTCTTGTAAAACCACTTCTCCCTCGCGATTTTCATCGATTGGAAAGACTGTATTAACCCTAAAATTGTCACGTTCTTGTAAAACCACTTCTCCCTCGCGATTTTCATCGATTGGAAAGACTGTATTAACCCAAAATGGTCACGTCCTTGTAACAAGACTTCCCCCTCGCGATTTTCATCGATTGGAAAGACTGTATTAACCCTAAAATTGTCACGTTCTTGTAAAACCACTTCCCCCTCGCGATTTTCATCGATTGGAAAGACTGTATTAACCCTAAAATTGTCACGTTCTTGTAAAACCACTTCTCCCTCGCGATTTTCATCGATTGGAAAGACTGTATTAACCCTAAAATTGTCACGTTCTTGTAAAACCACTTCTCCCTCGCGATTTTCATCGATTGGAAAGACTGTATTAACCCAAAATGGTCACGTCCTTGTAACAAGACTTCCCCCTCGCGATTTTCATCGATTGGAAAGACTGTATTAACCCTAAAATTGTCACGTTCTTGTAAAACCACTTCTCCCTCGCGATTTTCATCGATTGGAAAGACTGTATTAACCCAAAATGGTCACGTCCTTGTAACAAGACTTCCCCCTCGCGATTTTCATCGATTGGAAAGACTGTATTAACCCAAAATGGTCACGTTCTTGTAAAAACACTTCTCCCTCGCGAGTTTTATCGATTGGAAAGACTGTGTTAACCCAAAATGGTCACGTTCTTGTAAAAACAATTCTACTTCGCGATTTTCATCGATTGGAAAGACTGTATTAACCCAAAATGGTCACGTTCTTGTAAAAAAACTTCTCCCTCGCGATTTTCATCGATTGGAAAGACTGTATTAACCCTAAAATTGTCACGTTCTTGTAAAACCACTTCCCCCTCGCGATTTTCATCGATTGGAAAGACTGTATTAACCCTAAAATTGTCACGTTCTTGTAAAACCACTTCTCCCTCGCGATTTTCATCGATTGGAAAGACTGTATTAACCCTAAAATTGTCACGTTCTTGTAAAACCACTTCCCCCTCGCGATTTTCATCGATTGGAAAGACTGTATTAACCCTAAAATTGTCACGTTCTTGTAAAACCACTTCTCCCTCGCGATTTTCATCGATTGGAAAGACTGTATTAACCCTAAAATTGTCACGTTCTTGTAAAACCACTTCTCCCTCGCGATTTTCATCGATTGGAAAGACTGTATTAACCCTAAAATTGTCACGTTCTTGTAAAACCACTTCCCCCTCGCGATTTTCATCGATTGGAAAGACTGTATTAACCCTAAAATTGTCACGTTCTTGTAAAACCACTTCCCCCTCGCGATTTTCATCGATTGGAAAGACTGTATTAACCCTAAAATTGTCACGTTCTTGTAAAACCACTTCTCCCTCGCGATTTTCATCGATTGGAAAGACTGTATTAACCCAAAATGGTCACGTCCTTGTAACAAGACTTCCCCCTCGCGATTTTCATCGATTGGAAAGACTGTATTAACCCTAAAATTGTCACGTTCTTGTAAAACCACTTCCCCCTCGCGATTTTCATCGATTGGAAAGACTGTATTAACCCTAAAATTGTCACGTTCTTGTAAAACCACTTCTCCCTCGCGATTTTCATCGATTGGAAAGACTGTATTAACCCTAAAATTGTCACGTTCTTGTAAAACCACTTCTCCCTCGCGATTTTCATCGATTGGAAAGACTGTATTAACCCTAAAATTGTCACGTTCTTGTAAAACCACTTCCCCCTCGCGATTTTCATCGATTGGAAAGACTGTATTAACCCTAAAATTGTCACGTTCTTGTAAAACCACTTCTCCCTCGCGATTTTCATCGATTGGAAAGACTGTATTAACCCTAAAATTGTCACGTTCTTGTAAAACCACTTCTCCCTCGCGATTTTCATCGATTGGAAAGACTGTATTAACCCTAAAATTGTCACGTTCTTGTAAAACCACTTCCCCCTCGCGATTTTCATCGATTGGAAAGACTGTATTAACCCTAAAATTGTCACGTTCTTGTAAAACCACTTCTCCCTCGCGATTTTCATCGATTGGAAAGACTGTATTAACCCTAAAATTGTCACGTTCTTGTAAAACCACTTCTCCCTCGCGATTTTCATCGATTGGAAAGACTGTATTAACCCAAAATGGTCACGTCCTTGTAACAAGACTTCCCCCTCGCGATTTTCATCGATTGGAAAGACTGTATTAACCCTAAAATTGTCACGTTCTTGTAAAACCACTTCCCCCTCGCGATTTTCATCGATTGGAAAGACTGTATTAACCCTAAAATTGTCACGTTCTTGTAAAACCACTTCTCCCTCGCGATTTTCATCGATTGGAAAGACTGTATTAACCCAAAATGGTCACGTTCTTGTAAAAACAATTCTACTTCGCGATTTTCATCGATTAGAAAGACTGTATTAACCCAAAATGGTCACGTTCTTGTAAAAACACTTCTCCCTCGCGATTTTCATCGATTGGAAAGACTGTATTAACCCAAAATGGTCACGTTCTTGTAAAAACAATTCTACTTCGCGATTTTCATCGATTGGAAAGACTGTATTAACCCTAAAATTGTCACGTTCTTGTAAAACCACTTCTCCCTCGCGATTTTCATCGATTGGAAAGACTGTATTAACCCAAAATGGTCACGTCCTTGTTACAAGACTTCTCCCTCGCGATTTTCATCGATTGGAAAGACTGTATTAACCCAAAATGGTCACGTTCTTGTAAAAAAACTTCTCCCTCGCGATTTTCATCGATTGGAAAGACTGTATTAACCCTAAAATTGTCACGTTCTTGTAAAACCACTTCCCCCTCGCGATTTTCATCGATTGGAAAGACTGTATTAACCCTAAAATTGTCACGTTCTTGTAAAACCACTTCTCCCTCGCGATTTTCATCGATTGGAAAGACTGTATTAACCCTAAAATTGTCACGTTCTTGTAAAACCACTTCCCCCTCGCGATTTTCATCGATTGGAAAGACTGTATTAACCCTAAAATTGTCACGTTCTTGTAAAACCACTTCTCCCTCGCGATTTTCATCGATTGGAAAGACTGTATTAACCCTAAAATTGTCACGTTCTTGTAAAACCACTTCTCCCTCGCGATTTTCATCGATTGGAAAGACTGTATTAACCCTAAAATTGTCACGTTCTTGTAAAACCACTTCCCCCTCGCGATTTTCATCGATTGGAAAGACTGTATTAACCCTAAAATTGTCACGTTCTTGTAAAACCACTTCCCCCTCGCGATTTTCATCGATTGGAAAGACTGTATTAACCCTAAAATTGTCACGTTCTTGTAAAACCACTTCTCCCTCGCGATTTTCATCGATTGGAAAGACTGTATTAACCCTAAAATTGTCACGTTCTTGTAAAACCACTTCTCCCTCGCGATTTTCATCGATTGGAAAGACTGTATTAACCCAAAATGGTCACGTCCTTGTAACAAGACTTCCCCCTCGCGATTTTCATCGATTGGAAAGACTGTATTAACCCAAAATGGTCACGTTCTTGTAAAAACACTTCTCCCTCGCGAGTTTTATCGATTGGAAAGACTGTGTTAACCCAAAATGGTCACGTTCTTGTAAAAACAATTCTACTTCGCGATTTTCATCGATTGGAAAGACTGTATTAACCCAAAATGGTCACGTTCTTGTAAAAAAACTTCTCCCTCGCGATTTTCATCGATTGGAAAGACTGTATTAACCCTAAAATTGTCACGTTCTTGTAAAACCACTTCCCCCTCGCGATTTTCATCGATTGGAAAGACTGTATTAACCCTAAAATTGTCACGTTCTTGTAAAACCACTTCTCCCTCGCGATTTTCATCGATTGGAAAGACTGTATTAACCCTAAAATTGTCACGTTCTTGTAAAACCACTTCCCCCTCGCGATTTTCATCGATTGGAAAGACTGTATTAACCCTAAAATTGTCACGTTCTTGTAAAACCACTTCTCCCTCGCGATTTTCATCGATTGGAAAGACTGTATTAACCCTAAAATTGTCACGTTCTTGTAAAACCACTTCTCCCTCGCGATTTTCATCGATTGGAAAGACTGTATTAACCCTAAAATTGTCACGTTCTTGTAAAACCACTTCCCCCTCGCGATTTTCATCGATTGGAAAGACTGTATTAACCCTAAAATTGTCACGTTCTTGTAAAACCACTTCCCCCTCGCGATTTTCATCGATTGGAAAGACTGTATTAACCCTAAAATTGTCACGTTCTTGTAAAACCACTTCTCCCTCGCGATTTTCATCGATTGGAAAGACTGTATTAACCCAAAATGGTCACGTCCTTGTAACAAGACTTCCCCCTCGCGATTTTCATCGATTGGAAAGACTGTATTAACCCTAAAATTGTCACGTTCTTGTAAAACCACTTCCCCCTCGCGATTTTCATCGATTGGAAAGACTGTATTAACCCTAAAATTGTCACGTTCTTGTAAAACCACTTCTCCCTCGCGATTTTCATCGATTGGAAAGACTGTATTAACCCTAAAATTGTCACGTTCTTGTAAAACCACTTCTCCCTCGCGATTTTCATCGATTGGAAAGACTGTATTAACCCTAAAATTGTCACGTTCTTGTAAAACCACTTCCCCCTCGCGATTTTCATCGATTGGAAAGACTGTATTAACCCTAAAATTGTCACGTTCTTGTAAAACCACTTCTCCCTCGCGATTTTCATCGATTGGAAAGACTGTATTAACCCTAAAATTGTCACGTTCTTGTAAAACCACTTCTCCCTCGCGATTTTCATCGATTGGAAAGACTGTATTAACCCTAAAATTGTCACGTTCTTGTAAAACCACTTCCCCCTCGCGATTTTCATCGATTGGAAAGACTGTATTAACCCTAAAATTGTCACGTTCTTGTAAAACCACTTCTCCCTCGCGATTTTCATCGATTGGAAAGACTGTATTAACCCTAAAATTGTCACGTTCTTGTAAAACCACTTCTCCCTCGCGATTTTCATCGATTGGAAAGACTGTATTAACCCAAAATGGTCACGTCCTTGTAACAAGACTTCCCCCTCGCGATTTTCATCGATTGGAAAGACTGTATTAACCCTAAAATTGTCACGTTCTTGTAAAACCACTTCCCCCTCGCGATTTTCATCGATTGGAAAGACTGTATTAACCCTAAAATTGTCACGTTCTTGTAAAACCACTTCTCCCTCGCGATTTTCATCGATTGGAAAGACTGTATTAACCCAAAATGGTCAGATTTTAGTAAAAACACTTCTCCCTCGCGATTTTCATCGATTGGAAAGACTGTATTAACCCAAAATGGTCACGTTCTTGTAAAAACAATTCTACTTCGCGATTTTCATCGATTAGAAAGACTGTATTAACCCAAAATGGTCACGTTCTTGTAAAAACACTTCTCCCTCGCGATTTTCATCGATTGGAAAGACTGTATTAACCCAAAATGGTCACGTTCTTGTAAAAACAATTCTACTTCGCGATTTTCATCGATTGGAAAGACTGTATTAACCCTAAAATTGTCACGTTCTTGTAAAACCACTTCTCCCTCGCGATTTTCATCGATTGGAAAGACTGTATTAACCCAAAATGGTCACGTCCTTGTTACAAGACTTCTCCCTCGCGATTTTCATCGATTGGAAAGACTGTATTAACCCAAAATGGTCACGTTCTTGTAAAAACACTTCTCCCTCGCGAGTTTTATCGATTGGAAAGACTGTATTAACCCTAAAATTGTCACGTTCTTGTAAAACCACTTCTCCCTCGCGATTTTCATCGATTGGAAAGACTGTATTAACCCAAAATGGTCACGTACTTGTTACAAGACTTCTCCCTCGCGACTTTCTTATGTTGGGAAAACAGTATTAACTCTAAAATGATCTTCTTTTGTTTGTGAATGTTATTAGTGTCTCGTAGATTCTGGAAACTACCTCTATATTTGCGTCGACACCTTGTAAAAGCTTAGAAACAACGTAGGCTTCGCCTGAGCCGCTATGGAGACAACGCTGGCTGGTTAGGTTAGGTGCCGGCCTATGAAACAATAAAAATTAATATTTATTACTCACCTTTTTCATAACATTCATAAAATTTGAAGGAAACATCTTGCTGTCGGATTCTCTAGTTTCCCGTTGAAAATTTTGAAAGGTCTGCAATAGTTTCCCTGCGTCGATATTTTCCTCGCAGATATTCCATTATTTAACTGGAAAAAAAAACGATTTTCACGTATTCATACAACGACACCAAATGACAAGTCAAAAACCTAAATATCACCAGACCTGTAGGTAGATTTGAGCTAGTGCCAACCATACTCAGCATTCAAAACAAAACTTCCCGCGGCATTGATCGATTATCAGTTAAATTATTTTCAAATTTTCCGGTTTTATAATCTCCAACCAACTAACGAAATGACGCAATTAATAATAATATTTTGTGGCTTCATTTTGTGATTCCGCTAAGACCTCCGATTGTGCTGATCTAGTTAACAAACTATGGCTTCCCAGGTGTTTCTATAAAATGATTGGTATCTAACTTTCAAGGTATAAAACAACTGGTGAAGCTTCAAGCTTCAATTGAATTGGCAGCGGTGTACCTCAAGGTTCAGTTCTGGACCCAGTTCTCTTAGGAATTAATGGTAAATTTGCCACCACTGTAACCTATCAAGTTCTTGTCTGATTCGAACGGGAAAGAAGTTTTACAACTAAGTCTTCATATTGACGGTGCCCTCAATGGTCTGTAGACACTCACAATCGCTTCTTCGCTGTGGTGGTTTTGTAGTTTGCACCTCCTAGAATATGTCTACCATTAAATAACGAAACTGGTTACTGGTCTTCTTTGGTGAGGGTCTTCAGGAGCTCTGCCTTGTTTTGCTTAACCGCTTCCATCGACTCAAATCTTTCTCTAACCTTTCAAGGAAATCTGAGCAGATCCGTTGAGCTTTTGGCGAGGATTTTTTGGCACCAGCTTCGCGCAGACTTTTGTCATGTGTAATTCCTCGTGTAAAATTTTTCTAGCAGTTTCTTTATCGGCGTTTATAACCTCGACAAACATCCGGATGCTAATTCGACGATCTGCACTGCAATTTGGTTGATTTTGGTCATTGTTTCTGGAGTTGAAACTATAAAAGGGCGACCTGGGAGCTGGTCGAGTTCAGTGCTCTTTCGGTACTAATTAAAGGGCTTACGCCGCTCAAAAACACGCGTATGTGGTAGAGAATTGTTGCAAGATAAGCCTCTTGCAATAATTTATAACATTCATGGTTTTCGGCGCGCGAAAAAAACGAAAAATTAATAAGATACATCAAAATATTGCAAGAATTTATTAATTTTTCTTTGTGTTCTTAATATTGTCTATTTTTTCGGTACAAGGTCCGCCATATTTGCTCCTCAACCTCTTCTCTCTCTCAAACTCCTTCATTCTTATGATGAAATCTTCGTATTTACACTCGAGGTATTCGTGCTTTTCATGTTTACAATTAATAACGAAAGGCCAATTGTCTTTTCTGCATTTTAAAAATTTTAATAACAAATGCGCGCAATAATCTCTATCTTCCAACGGTACTTTGGCCGATCTCATTTCGTCTTCTGTGGCCACCATCGCCCTCGGTTTCCTTCCATTATTAAAACCTTGCAGGGGATCGTAGGTGGGATCTTCTAAAGGACTAGGCATTATTTCTGGATTATAATATAAATTGAATCCGTTTTCAACAGTATGTCCTATAAGTTGACCCATTATTATGTGCAAAACGTCAAACTGTCAAGATAAATAACTTTCACGTTCGAAATTTTGACAGTTGACATTTGACATTCGAGTGTAATTAACTGAACAAAATGTCGATATACAAAGTTTTAGTGGAATTTACTCTCTAAACGTTGGGCAGCCGTGTCATATCGCTGTTGTCAGATTTACCGATTTATCAAACAATTGAACGGACACTGTAAACGAAAACCGTTTCCGAGATATGGCGTTTCTTAGTCGTTCATGACCCATTATTATGTGTAAAACGTCAAACTGTCAAGATAAATAACTTTCACGTTCGAAATTTTGACATTTGACAGTTGACGTTTGACATTCGAGTGTAATTAACTGAACAAAATGTCGATATTCAAAGTTTTAGTGGAATTTACTCTCTAAACGTTGGGCAGCCGTGTCATATCGCTGTTGTCAGATTTACCGATTTATCAAACAATTGAACGGACACTGTAAACGAAAACCGTTTCCGAGATATGGCGTTTCTTAGTCGTTCAGGACCCATTATTATGTGTAAAACGTCAAACTGTCAAGATAAATAACTTTCACGTTCGAAATTTTGACAGTTGACATTTGACATTCGAGTGTAATTAACTGAACAAAATGTCTATATTCAAAGTTTTAGTTTCCGAGATATGGCGTATCTTAGTCGTCCACCAGGTATAAAAATACGTGAAATCGTAGGATACTTCCAGAAGTACTTGGCCAAACAAAAAAACACGAAAATTTTGGGAAAAAATATATTTATTTTGGCTCAATACACTTTTCTCACATCAAGCTCTTCATTGTTGGAAAATCTCTGACTACTGAGTCGTGTTTTCATATCTTGGAACATAAAATAATCCGAGGGGACTAAATCTGGCGAATAGGGTGTATAAGGTAGCAATTCAAGCTTTAATTTATTGATTTTAGCTATTGCAATAACGGATGATTGAGCTGGTGCATTGTTTTGATGAAACAACACCTTCTTTTCGCTCAAACGACGCAATTATTCCAAAAAACCGACACCATGACCTCGCCTGCAGATGGAACCTTCTTTGAAGCCGGTTCTCCCTTTTCAATCCACTGTTTTGATTGTTCTTTTCGTCCATGGTCATGAAATAGCGCAAAAATCTTTGAAACATTACCAAATATCTTCACGGCGTCGTTTTTGTTCCATTGTGAGCAAAGCTGGTACCAATTTTGCACATTTTGAACACACTTTCAGTCGACGATTATCCAGTACCACCTTGTGGATTTTCTTCAACGTATCTGGTGTCGTTACCTGATTTAGTCGATGTTTAGGTCGGGCCAAGTACTTCTGGAACCACCCTCGTAAATCCATTTTTAATTTCGTTACTCTAAACAGTTCCACAAACGAACAAAATACGACATAACCTCGATGTTCTTTTTATTTAAATAAATTTCTATTTTCTATATTTCAGGTATTCGATTTACATTGTATTATTCAATAATTTTAGAAAATATTGAATGAAAAACACGTGCCGTTATGTACGTTGTCGAGTTGCCATTTTATAGTCCGATAACGGTTCGAGATACATTATCAATCAAAATGTCGGAAAAGCTGATTTGCAAGCAGATCGCGTGTGTTGTTTTCGATACCGCCGTCAATTAAAATATTAGAAAACACGCTTTTAATAATCGAATCTATTTGATAAGTTGATAAACAGAGAAACTTAATTTGTTCAAGTTGCCGTGACTTTAAATGTTTAATAAAACTTGTGAAATCATTAGATCTGGATAATTTTATGTAAATTGGCAACGTCGTCAAAGATTCATCACGTTAAATAAAGACATAACCTCATTGTTTCACATTTCCTTCATCTCTATACAACTTCTAAAGTCTCAAATTTGAATCACTTTACGAGGTGTACAAATTTTTATATTATACATCAATTGAGTTATATTTTCACTCAAGTTTGGAATTATAGAGTTGTTTTGACAAAAAAAAAATGTTTTTATTATATTTCTAGCGCCAATATACGTACGGGACGTGTCTAATCGCACGCCACGCCGTACTCGCATTATCAAACAAATTGTTTCGCTTAAAAATAACTAAAATATATTTAGTTTACAAACTAATTATAAATAAACTTATTTATGCGCATGGTGATTACAAAGTTAACCTTTAAATGAAACTGCTACAGTGAAAATTCAACTTTTCAACTAAAAAGTCGCGATTCTAAATTATTTGAGGTTACGTTGTCATAGTAGCGTTCCTAACCTAACTAATGTTCATAAATCGAACTATTTTTCGGTACATTCCACATTGTAAATCGACGAATCATTATAGAAACTCATTAATTGATCCCAAATCATGATTTATATTCGTAAATATTTTAAAATTTGCTTCGAATAGGGCGAATAGGGTGTATAAGGTAGCAATTCAAACTTTAATTTATTAATTAACCGAATGTTTTAGAAGATACGACTTTTAATTACCTATATTGGGACGTGGTAATTGAATTTATTCACTTTTTCCCTTTATATAAATGAGAGTAATAAGTTTTGGCGATAACATAGGCAACAGCGCAATTCCGACAGAAACATAACAGTGTTGAAAGGTGATAACGTCGCTTTTTCATCACCGTCGGACCAGTTTGGCGATTAATGAAGAATATTAAGCTAAAACCCGCTCAATTTATTGCTCAAAACTGCGAGAAAAGTTATTCGGCGAACTAAGTGTTTAACAAATTGTTTTATCCTAAACTATTTAACATTTTATGCTGTAGAAATTTAAGAAGAACTTATTATATGCACTTGTATATCAAAAAGACGCACAATTACATTATTTCGTATTTTATAATCTCTAAACTGGCAACGTTGTACAAAATATGTTGCTAGTTGTAGACGCTACTTTAGTTTTGAAATTTGGCAACGCTGATATGTCAATATGTCAAATCTTAAATTTCCATGATGAAATTTGACTTTCTGTCATACGACATGGAACATTAAAAACGTGGAGATAGTCCAAAATCGGTTGTTTTGTCAAAAAACATCGATTTTGCGAGTTTTTTTGAAATAACTAGACATGTCGCCATCTTCGGTTCAAACAAAACCTCAAATTGATGGTTTGGTACCCAATGATTGCGAATTCAACGTTTTTCGAAATGGAAAATTGATTCAAACGCATGCTTAAGTGTATTGATCTCAAAACTTAGGTATCAACCCTCGTACATCAATTTTTATACCGTAAGAAAGGCCTTTATTAGTAGTTCTCGGTTCTACATCTCCGAATACATTTTTTATTTCCTTCTGACGCTCTTATATTTTATCACAAAGGACGCAATCATTGTACCATGCTTCTATTTTATTTTCGAAATCCAATTATACGTAAAAAAAACAGTGGCTTTGAATTTCTGATACTTACAAGTGAAATGGTGATAAAAAATAAAAATGACAACGTAAAAATAAATCGACGACTCCACCTTTCATTTAATACGGCCATAAACTTACCGGCCATTTTATTGCGGGACATTTATAACACTTGGGAGCCAAGTTTTAGTTGTTTATTATAATCCTATTCGTTGCGCCATGTGACGTTGCATAACACGATAACAAATGAGGACAGAACATGGAAATGTTAATTCCCACGCAAAAAAGAAAGAAACGAAAACTTGTTGAATATATAATGTAGATTATTTCGTATAAACCACACTAATTAATATTTTTCTATTGATTCTAGTGAGATAAATCTCCAATTAAATTAATAGTTGTGCTGAAATTGACAGACTATCGACAGGTTATAATAAATTCTTCTTTTTTATATGTAACACTCGATTTTTTATCTTTATGTCAACGTAGGTGGTTGTATTATGAATTAACTGTCGAACGCACTTCAGTTCCGTAG
Organism: Diorhabda sublineata; assembly: GCF_026230105.1. NCBI lineage: Eukaryota > Metazoa > Arthropoda > Insecta > Coleoptera > Chrysomelidae > Diorhabda > Diorhabda sublineata. The sequence continues at coordinate 1,819,831 of NC_079477.1, read as the reverse complement.
TACTTTCAAACGTAGTTCTATGGTTCTACAGATAAAACAGAACATCTGACTGAAAATTGCGTTCCAAGATGGAGATAAAGTATTTAATCGTTGTGTGAATATATAATGTAGGTTATTTCGTATAAACCACACTAATTAATATTTTTCTATTGATTCTAGTGAGATAAATCTCCAATTAAATCAGTAGTTGTGCTGAAATTGACAGACTATCGACAGGTTATAATAAATTCTTCTTTTTTATATGTAACACTCGATTTTTTATCTTTATGTCAACGTAGGTGGTTGTATTATGAATTAACTGTCGAACGCACTTCAGTTCCGTAGTACTTTCAAACGTAGTTCTATGGTTCTACCGATAAAACAGAACATCTGACTGAAAATTGCGTTCCAAGATGGAGATAAAGTATTTAATCGTTGTGTGAATATATAATGTAGATTATTTCGTATAAACCACACTAATTAATATTTTTCTATTGATTCTAGTGAGATAAATCTCCAATTAAATCAGTAGTTGTGCTGAAATTGACAGACTATCGACAGGTTATAATAAATTCTTCTTTTTTATATGTAACACTCGATTTTTTATCTTTATGTCAACGTAGGTGGTTGTATTATGAATTAACTGTCGAACGCACTTCAGTTCCGTAGTACTTTCAAACGTAGTTCTATGGTTCTACAGATAAAACAGAACATCTGACTGAAAATTGCGTTCCAAGATGGAGATAAAGTATTTAATCGTTGTGTGAATATATAATGTAGGTTATTTCGTATAAACCACACTAATTAATATTTTTCTATTGATTCTAGTGAGATAAATCTCCAATTAAATCAGTAGTTGTGCTGAAATTGACAGACTGTCGACAGGTTATAATAAATTCTTCTTTTTTATATGTAACACTCGATTTTTTATCTTTATGTCAACGTAGGTGGTTGTATTATGAATTAACTGTCGAACGCACTTCAGTTCCGTAGTACTTTCAAACGTAGTTCTATGGTTCTACCGATAAAACAGAACATCTGACTGAAAATTGCGTTCCAAGATGGAGATAAAGTATTTAATCGTTGTGTGAATATATAATGTAGATTATTTCGTATAAACCACACTAATTAATATTTTTCTATTGATTCTAGTGAGATAAATCTCCAATTAAATCAGTAGTTGTGCTGAAATTGACAGACTATCGACAGGTTATAATAAATTCTTCTTTTTTATATGTAACACTCGATTTTTTATCTTTATGTCAACGTAGGTGGTTGTATTATGAATTAACTGTCGAACGCACTTCAGTTCCGTAGTACTTTCAAACGTAGTTCTATGGTTCTACAGATAAAACAGAACATCTGACTGAAAATTGCGTTCCAAGATGGAGATAAAGTATTTAATCGTTGTGTGAATATATAATGTAGGTTATTTCGTATAAACCACACTAATTAATATTTTTCTATTGATTCTAGTGAGATAAATCTCCAATTAAATTAATAGTTGTGCTGAAATTGACAGACTATCGACAGGTTATAATAAATTCTTCTTTTTTATATGTAACACTCGATTTTTTATCTTTATGTCAACGTAGGTGGTTGTATTATGAATTAACTGTCGAACGCACTTCAGTTCCGTAGTACTTTCAAACGTAGTTCTATGGTTCTACCGATAAAACAGAACATCTGACTGAAAATTGCGTTCCAAGATGGAGATAAAGTATTTAATCGTTGTGTGAATATATAATGTAGATTATTTCGTATAAACCACACTAATTAATATATTTCTATTGATTCTAGTGAGATAAATCTCCAATTAAATCAGTAGTTGTGCTGAAATTGACAGACTATCGACAGGTTATAATAAATTCTTCTTTTTTATATGTAACACTCGATTTTTTATCTTTATGTCAACGTAGGTGGTTGTATTATGAATTAACTGTCGAACGCACTTCAGTTCCGTAGTACTTTCAAACGTAGTTCTATGGTTCTACAGATAAAACAGAACATCTGACTGAAAATTGCGTTCCAAGATGGAGATAAAGTATTTAATCGTTGTGTGAATATATAATGTAGGTTATTTCGTATAAACCACACTAATTAATATTTTTCTATTGATTCTAGTGAGATAAATCTCCAATTAAATCAGTAGTTGTGCTGAAATTGACAGACTGTCGACAGGTTATAATAAATTCTTCTTTTTTATATGTAACACTCGATTTTTTATCTTTATGTCAACGTAGGTGGTTGTATTATGAATTAACTGTCGAACGCACTTCAGTTCCGTAGTACTTTCAAACGTAGTTCTATGGTTCTACCGATAAAACAGAACATCTGACTGAAAATTGCGTTCCAAGATGGAGATAAAGTATTTAATCGTTGTGTGAATATATAATGTAGATTATTTCGTATAAACCACACTAATTAATATTTTTCTATTGATTCTAGTGAGATAAATCTCCAATTAAATCAGTAGTTGTGCTGAAATTGACAGACTATCGACAGGTTATAATAAATTCTTCTTTTTTATATGTAACACTCGATTTTTTATCTTTATGTCAACGTAGGTGGTTGTATTATGAATTAACTGTCGAACGCACTTCAGTTCCGTAGTACTTTCAAACGTAGTTCTATGGTTCTACAGATAAAACAGAACATCTGACTGAAAATTGCGTTCCAAGATGGAGATAAAGTATTTAATCGTTGTGTGAATATATAATGTAGGTTATTTCGTATAAACCACACTAATTAATATTTTTCTATTGATTCTAGTGAGATAAATCTCCAATTAAATTAATAGTTGTGCTGAAATTGACAGACTATCGACAGGTTATAATAAATTCTTCTTTTTTATATGTAACACTCGATTTTTTATCTTTATGTCAACGTAGGTGGTTTTATTATGAATTTATTGTCGAACGCACTTCAGTTCCGTAGTACTTTCAAACGTAGTTCTATGGTTCTACAGATAAAACAGAACATCTGACTGAAAATTGCGTTCCAAGATGGAGATAAAGTATTTAATCGTTGTGTGAATATATAATGTAGATTATTTCGTATAAACCACACTAATTAATATTTTTCTATTGATTCTAGTGAGATAAATCTCCAATTAAATCAGTAGTTGTGCTGAAATTGACAGACTGTCAACAGGTTATAATAAATTCTTCTTTTTTATATGTAACACTCGATTTTTTATCTTTATGTCAACGTAGGTGGTTGTATTATGAATTAACTGTCGAACGCACTTCAGTTCCGTAGTACTTTCAAACGTAGTTCTATGGTTCTACAGATAAAACAGAACATCTGACTGAAAATTGCGTTCCAAGATGGAGATAAAGTATTTAATCGTTGTGTGAATATATAATGTAGATTATTTCGTATAAACCACACTAATTAATATTTTTCTATTGATTCTAGTGAGATAAATCTCCAATTAAATCAGTAGTTGTGCTGAAATTGACAGACTGTCAACAGGTTATAATAAATTCTTCTTTTTCGAATGTAACACTCTATTTTTTATCTTTATGTCAACGTAGGTGGTTTTATTATGAATTAACTGTCGAACGCACTTCAGTTCCGTAGTACTTTCAAACGTAGTTCTATGGTTCTACAGATAAAACAGAACATCTGACTGAAAATTGCGTTCCAAGATGGAGATAAAGTATTTAATCGTTGTGTGAATATATAATGTAGATTATTTCGTATAAACCACACTAATTAATATTTTTCTATTGATTCTAGTGAGATAAATCTCCAATTAAATCAGTAGTTGTGCTAAAATTGACAGACTATCGACAGGTTATAATAAATTCTTCTTTTTCGAATGTAACACTCTATTTTTTATCTTTATGTCAACGTAGGTGGTTTTATTATGAATTAACTGTCGAACGCACTTCAGTTCCGTAGTACTTTCAAACGTAGTTCTATGGTTCTACAGATAAAACAGAACATCTGACTGAAAATTGCGTTCCAAGATGGAGATAAAGTATTTAATCGTTGTGTGAATATATAATGTAGATTATTTCGTATAAACCACACTAATTAATATTTTTCTATTGATTCTAGTGAGATAAATCTCCAATTAAATCAGTAGTTGTGCTGAAATTGACAGACTGTCAACAGGTTATAATAAATTCTTCTTTTTTGAATGTAACACTCGATTTTTTATCTTTATGTCAACGTAGGTGGTTGTATTATGAATTAACTGTCGAACGCACTTCAGTTCCGTAGTACTTTCAAACGTAGTTCTATGGTTCTACAGATAAAACAGAACATCTGACTGAAAATTGCGTTCCAAGATGGAGATAAAGTATTTAATCGTTGTGTGAATATATAATGTAGGTTATTTCGTATAAACCACACTAATTAATATTTTTCTATTGATTCTAGTGAGATAAATCTCCAATTAAATTAATAGTTGTGCTGAAATTGACAGACTATCGACAGGTTATAATAAATTCTTCTTTTTTATATGTAACACTCGATTTTTTATCTTTATGTCAACGTAGGTGGTTGTATTATGAATTAACTGTCGAACGCACTTCAGTTCCGTAGTACTTTCAAACGTAGTTCTATGGTTCTACCGATAAAACAGAACATCTGACTGAAAATTGCGTTCCAAGATGGAGATAAAGTATTTAATCGTTGTTTGGAATATTTAACATTATGAAAAAGTGATAACAGAACCACTTGTTGATAAAAATGAACTGGCGTTTAATCATTGACAGCTAAAAACATAACCTAAAATGTCTTCTATTCATAGAGAAAATATTTGAGTTAGAAATAGTGGTATTCCCTTCAAAATTCCATACTGAACACTCTGTTTTTACACCACCACTACACCAACACTCACAATTTCACTGTCTGAGTAGCGTTCAGTATCTGAAGACGATAACTTGGTTATCGAAACGCGAGTAATTGCGAGTGTTGGGGTAAACAGTGTGTTCATCAAAGGTTTCAGGAAAATTTAGTATGAATCCGTCATAGAATCAAATCTACACGCCAGAGAAAGTTTGTTCTAGAAGTTAACGGTTAATTTTTCTTTGTAAATACATGTTTTATACATATATACGTCATTAGCATGTCATTGACGTCAAAGATAAAACCTTTTAGTACGAGAGTTCAAATAGCGAACACATTCTAAATATTATAAAGTAATTCAAGATATGACAGGTAAGTACCAAAAACGTCAAACGTCAAACTACGATATAGAAAAATTCTTCCAAAGTAGAAATTAGATTTTTATGTTTTTGAATCGATGACAATCGGAAATTTATTGATATATTAATCAAAACTTAACTAATTCAGTCATATTCGAAATTTCCCAATAAATAGGTTACGAAATTAGGTGAAGGTTGCAGGCGTCTCACGTGATATTTATAATAAATGATTTTTTTGTGAAAAAATACCTGCTAATATATGAACGATCCCCATATAACAATGGCAACCTGTGGGAAACATCGAAAAATGTTCGAAGCCACCTTGAAGTAAACCCGAAGCGTCGTAAAAAATCCACATATCACAGAACCCCCTACCGCGGGGGGAGATTTTCCGCGATTTATGCCTCGAAAAATAATTTCACCCGGAGCAACGAAAATTTGTACCAACAACGGCCCGGAGCTGGTATGAAACTCCAGTGTAACAAGTAGGTAGACTGTGGTGACCGGGAAAGGAGCGCGCGCACAGCTCGACCAGCGGCGGGGCGCTGGAATCCCTAGGGATAGGAGGGACACAAGGAAAAATAGGTTGAGTAAATCATGTACATGCACTTGTTACTCGCCCTAAACGGATAAAAGGGAAACGAATGAAAGCTTTAAATATTCGTCGGGAGCTAATACAAAACATACAAAATAAAAACGTAATAAACAATTTAACTACTATATAATACATATTTCAAGTTTAATCACGTAGAAATTATTCTAATTCGTCAGTTTTTTTTATATATTTCACCTAATTCACGTAAAAGTTATTTGTCATTTATGAAAAATTGAATTTATGATGAATCCAGACCTGGATTTGACGTTTACTATTGTGCGCTAAAAATAACTATTTATAATTTAAATAATAACGAAGGTGGCGCCATCTATTAAACAATAGCGGCGGTATATACGTTCATTTCTATTAATCAGCTGTTTTTTTAATTAATTCATCGATTTTCTATACAAATTATTTAAATAAGGGCTCCATAAAAACGTAATAAACAATTTAACTACTATATAATACATATTTCAAGTTTAATCACGTAGAAATTATTCTAATTCGTCAGTTTTTTTTATATATTTCACCTAATTCCCGTAAAAGTTATTTGTCATTTATGAAAAATTGAATTTATGATGAATCCAGACCTGGATTTGACGTTTACTATTGTGCGCTAAAAATAACTATTTATAATTTAAATAATAACGAAGGTGGCGCCATCTATTAAACAATAGCGGCGGTATATACGTTCATTTCTATTAATCAGCTGTTTTTTTAATTAATTCATCGATTTTCTATACAAATTATTTAAATAAGGGCTCCATAAAAACGTAATAAACAATTTAACTACTATATAATACATATTTCAAGTTTAATCACGTAGAAATTATTCTAATTCGTCAGTTTTTTTTATATATTTCACCTAATTCCCGTAAAAGTTATTTGTCATTTATGAAAAATTGAATTTATGATGAATCCAGACCTGGATTTGACGTTTACTATTGTGATTTAAAAATAACTATTTCTAATTAAAATAATAACGAAGATGGCGCCATCTATTAAACAATAGCGGCGGTATGTACCTTCATTCCTATTAAACAGCTGCTTTTTTAATTAATTCATCGATTTTCTATACAAATTATTTAAATAACGGCTCAATAAAAACGTAATATACAAAACTATTTCAAATTATACCTAAAATCCTTATTTATATAATAAAATCATATCTTTGAAATTTCATTTTTGAAGATAACAGTTAATTTAGACAACGGTTTTTATATATTTAAGGTTAGGATTGACAATCAACGTGCCTCTGAATTGTTTATGGAGGGTAAGGAGAACCATATCACATGGGGTTTTAGCTTAAAAACTGTCAGCTGGTAGACGGTAAATTATAATTCAAAATTTGACCAGAATGGCGCTCCTGTCGGACGACATATCATATGATTGTTCAGTTCAATCTTCCGTCCGTCTTATTTGAATGACCTCTATCAAATAGAGTGAAGTATGCAGTATTAAAAAATTTTAAATGACTAGAGTCGTTAATCAAATATTGGTATACAAAATCTAAACGATTCACGTAGTACAAAATAATTTTGTAAATATAACCTAGATAACGCTGAATATTAATTAATTATTGTGAATTTGTAAGAAAATAAAGAAGTAAGAAAAATAAAATTGACCTATAATTGGCAACACTGTATTCTTTATTATTATTAATATATTTTCTTCATTCTTCGTACAAACATCTTTTCTCCTGCATAATTAACAATGTTTTTTTCCAAAAAATCTATCGATCGATTTGTACGAGAAGAGAATAAATAGAAACCCAAAATTATTTCAACAAAATTATACCAATGTATACTTTACATAATTTTGTATCATCTGGGTATGTTTTCTTAAATTCAGATTTATTATACACCAAGGGATGTAAATACCACCAAGAATGCAGAAATTCCCTGCGGGGATGATAAATTAAATTGTTAAGGAACGTAGTTAGCCGAAAGGTTGGTCGGAAAATAAATTGGTGTAAAAGAAAATTGTGAAAACGAACGGATAATAATGTTAAACGTAAATTGAAACGAATTTGTGTTTTTTATTTGAAAATATAGTTATAGCACACGGGATATTGATATTAAAAAACGACTAGTGTACATATTTTTTATCCCTTAAGAATTCCTACGATTCAAACGATGTTAAAATCCATTTATTTCAACACAAAATGTAATGATTCATTGAACGATATGGAAAAATAGTTTTCTACTATAAAAATGAGTATAACCGCCATCTATTGGAAAAACTTATAAATTATATAAATATTTTATACTAACCATCTGGGTTTGGATGTTTTTCTTAACCACAACTGCCAGTAAAAATCATTGTACTTTCAGCCGAAGTTTTCAATAATATTTCCATTATTATTCTCAATATTTCTAATTTAGCAACTCTATACTCACACAACAGCGCCATCTATTATGGATAGACGAAAGACTTACACATCGAAACTTTTTTCAACAGCTCAAAAATAAAATCCCTTTTAACTTATTTCCATAAAATCGAAAACATTCCATATTATTGATTCCATAGATAATTATTGTTTGTGAAATAATTCCCTAATAATAATAAATATTACAAAGAATCCAAATGAAAATTGATACGAGAGAAGGATCCAATTATGACATATTTAAGCGACATCTATAGTCAAATTTTGAATGCTGTGAATATTATTATATTAATAAATGAATAAATCTTCATAACTTTCCCGTAATTGTTAAGAGTAACGATTGAAAAATGTCAAAAAACACTTTGTGTCTTCATGAAAAGAAATGAAAGTATTTAGAACTATTTTTTCAAATATTTACATTCTTATCCATTATATTTAGGAATTTGGAACTATGCTGCCATCTGTTATAGAACGTCAAAAGCAGGATAAATATTTCAATTCATCAATAAAGGAATCTTTAAACCTTTTTTCAAATAAATTTCTTTAATAAAAGGATTGTTTCATAAACTTCCAACGAAATTAATTATAATGCTCCAAAATAATAATTAGAACGAAAAAAATTATGTTTATGCTGCCGCATATACTTTAACAAATAGTACGTTTCGATTCAGAAATATTTTATCTTAATGCTCAAAGTCGTGATTTTTACCTACGCCGCCATCTGTTGCGGAGTGCCCGAAGTACTACACTTGTATTGAAAATTAAAGGATTAATTGAAGTGATCTAGAATAAATTTTTTTACATAATGTAGGTTGAAATTATGGAGTTGAAAGTTATAGTTGAAATTGTGGAGTGTACACTCCATAGTTGAAATATTGGTATACAAAACAGAAAGGGAAATTTGAAATAACCTAAAAATGATTAATAGCAAAACTGACTTACCAAACGTCGCCATCTGTTGCAGAACGTCCAAAGAGCTACACAAGTGTTGAATACGAAGTTATTTCTATGAATTTTGTTATTACGAGGTGCGAACAAAAAGTTTTAGATTAGGAAAATTCGTTTTTTCATTATTCTTGAGGTGGAATGAGGTAAGTTTGTGTAAAAGGATAGAATTTTTTCGGTTGTGGGTAGAAAGCAATAAATGATTGACGAAAAAAACAAATAACACACGTATGTTGAACATTTTTTTTTTGTTTTTTCTATTAAAAATACAATAATTATACATAAAACGTTCTGTAGGATATTTACGTATAACAAAACATAAGTAATTTAACAAATTAAAAATCGATAGGGCGTTCTTAAAGCTTTATTTACATAATAATCTATTGACATGTCAAAATAAAACTAGAAAAACAAAAATTCGTGTTTCAAAAGTTGTTATTCGTCAACACCTAACAAAAATAAAAATATTTCGTACAATTATTTGGGTAAACCTTCGATTTAAACCCTTCCAAGAAGAATATCGAACTATGCAATCGAAAAACTGAATAAAATACGAAAAATTTGAAAAACATTTAAATATCATAAAAATCCACGTACTGAAAATTTTTTAATAGCACCATATAACATACGAAAATAATTTGTACATGTCAAATGAGTCGCGGCTACTTTCGTCAGTGAACGTGTTAAACTAAATTCGAATCTTAGTAGAGTAGAACCCCTCTCGTCCGCCATCGAATCGGATTTTCCAATTTCCAGTACACATAATAAAAGTCCACAGCTTGGATGGTGATAGTGAAGAAACTGTGAACAAAACATGGATTCGGACGATGATAGTGAAGAAACTGTGAACGAAACGAGGAATCGGACGATGATAGTGAAGAAACTGTGAACGAAACGAGGAATTGGACGATGATAGTGAAGAAACTGTGAACGAAACAAGGATTCGGACGATGATAGTGAAGAAACTGTGAACGAAACAAGGATTCGGACGATGATAGTGAAGAAACTGTGAACGAAACAAGGATTCGGACGACGATAGTGAAGAAACTGTGAACGAAACGAGGAATCGGACGATGATAGTGAAGAAACTGTGAACGAAACGAGGAATCGGACGATGATAGTGAAGAAACTGTGAACGAAACGAGGAATCGGACGATGATAGTGAAGAAACTGTGAACGAAACGAGGAATCGGACGATGATAGTGAAGAAACTGTGAACGAAACGAGGAATCGGACGATGATAGTGAAGAAACTGTGAACGAAATAAGGTTTTGGATGGTGATAGTGAAGAAACTGTGAACGAAACGAGGAATTGGACGATGATAGTGAAGAAACTGTGAACGAAACGAGGAATCGGACGATAATAGTGAAGAAACTGTGAACAAAACAAGGATTCGGACGATGATAGTGAAGAAACTGTGAACGAAACGAGGAATCGGACGATGATAGTGAAGAAACTGTGAACGAAACGAGGAATCGGACGATGATAGTGAAGAAACTGTGAACGAAACGAGGAATCGGACGATGATAGTGAAGAAACTGAACGAAACGAGGAATCGGACGATGATAGTGAAGAAACTGTGAACGAAACGAGGAATTGGACGATGATAGTGAAGAAACTGTGAACGAAACGAGGAATCGGACGATAATAGTGAAGAAACTGTGAACGAAACAAGGATTCGGACGATGATAGTGAAGAAACTGTGAACGAAACGAGGAATCGGACGATGATAGTGAAGAAACTGTGAACGAAACGAGGAATTTGACGATGATAGTGAAGAAACTGTGAACGAAACGAGGAATCGGACGATAATAGTGAAGAAACTGTGAACAAAACAAGGATTCGGACGATGATAGTGAAGAAACTGTGAACGAAACGAGGAATCGGACGATGACAGTGAAGAAACTGTGAACGAAACGAGGAATCGGACGATGATAGTGAAGAAACTGTGAACGAAACGAGGAATTGGACGATGATAGTGAAGAAAATGTGAACGAAGCGAGGAATCGGACGATAATAGTGAAGAAACTGTGAACAAAACAAGGATTCGGACGATGATAGTGAAGAAACTGTGAACGAAATAAGGTTTTGGATGGTGATAGTGAAGAAACTGTGAACGAAACGAGGAATCGGACGATGATGGTGAAGAAACTGTGAACGAAACGAGGATTCGGATGATGGCAGTGAAGAAATTGTGAACGAAGCGAGGAATCGGACGATAATAGTGAAGAAACTGTGAACGAAACGAGGATTCGGACGATGACAGTGACGAAACTGTGAACGAAACAAGGATTCGGACGACGATAGTGAAGAAACTGTGAACAAAATAAGGTTTTGGATGGTGATAGTGAAGAAACTGTGAACGAAACGAGGAATCGGACGATAATAGTGAAGAAACTGTGAACGAGAATTCGAATGGTGATAGTAAGGACGGATTTTACACACTGGTGCTAAGAGCGCGGTTTATATTGCCCATCAGTACATGGAGCAAGTCTACAAAGTCATTTTCGACGGATTAGAGAGGTTCTCCTGTAGATTTATTAGTTTTTTGTTACATCGGCAGTATACGTTTGCCGAGGCGACACGAGACCACACGAGCGCAAAAGTGTACACTCGGAGCGCTCGAAAGTACGTTTTCGGGCGATTAAATTTCATTATTGTCGATTTATACACGATGTCTCGACAATGTTCGTTTCGTACTCGTATCGTCTCGGTCGGCGGCGCGTATAATAGATTTCCTCCAAAACGAATGAACAAGAAAAACCCAAAAAACCGATTCGGTCATTAGAATTTTTATTATTTTCAAACAAAAACTTGTTCCAATAACCAATACAGAGAACGTTCTTTCCTTTTTTTCAACAAAATCCCTAACTAAAATATAATAAACATATCTCAACAAATTTCACTAGCTTACATTTCCAATTTTTACATAAAGTTTTTACACTGAGCGTACTGCGATTTTGGAAGGATCCCAAGGACCCTCGCATCCACTGGCACTATATCTTATCGTTGTTGGTGAATTACCGGTTGAGGGGAGCGTCGCGATTGAGATGGTAGAGAGACGCTACTACCACTCGGTTGATTTGTGGACGGACTGTTACCATTACCGGCTGATAGTTTGGAAAAAGCCAACAACGTATCGGGAAAATTTGGGGGAGTAGCCGGAGTATTACATGGCGTTATCACCTACAACAAAATTTTTACTAATTACACAAGAATATAAATGAATTAGTTAGTTCCGATCCCCAAATCACTTTGTAAACCAATAAACCACAACGAAATCATGAAAAAATAACATCCGTGAACAAAAAATCTCGAGATGGTATTCTGGATACAGTCCATTTTTTCCCCGCTCCATCACCAGATTTTTGCTTCCACAGAAATGCCCCCAAACCATCCAGGAACCCACTACAAAAGCCACGTTTTTCATGCAACACTGCGTGTATCTTTCTCCATGTCTCCAAGCAGACTTTGCTTTCGATTGTGAATAGAACGGAGCCCCATCGGTCGTCAATTAGATTATCTTTAATTTGGGGCCAGTAGTTGGTCTTTTTTGGCTCAAAATTAACTGTTTCAAGTCTTCTTCTGATTGTCCAGCCACTCCTCTGAGCTCTTGTTGGATTTGAACACCAGTGAGGTTCCAATTTCATCGGATGTGCACCTTTTTCTTCCGGAACGGCGTTTTCGATGAAAGTTTGTGTTCAGTTTCTTTGTCAGTATCTTGCGACTGCAGGGGGTGTCGTTTGTGTTCGATTTTTTTTGCTCACGAGTGTATATACTGTAAACACTAGTAAATACAAGTTTAATCTGATTCCCAAACCGCTTTAAATCAATTTAAAATTGTTTTAACCGCATATTTTTACAAATTTTTACATTTTCAAAACGATTAATTAGTAAAAAGGATCAAAATGATAAGATTATTGGTTATAGTATATTTAAAATAAAAATAAAATTTATTTACCTGACCGAAATGTGTTGAAGCTCCAGGTGGGCATGATGGTAAAGCTGCATCTTGAAAAAATATACTCAACGCTGTCTAAAATTAATGAGTATTTAACAATATCTAACAATTCTTGTATATATATTGGGGTAATTCATTTCCGTAAGCTATTTGTTTTATTCGGTGCTGAAAATATTAATTTACATATAGAAAAAAAATTCTAACCAAGTTTGAGCTCTTGATATCTATTTTAAATACTTATTAGTCGTTATAGCACACATTTTGAACTATTGGTGAACCAGTGCAAGTTACACAAAAAAACAATTTCGAAGAGCATAAAGGAACATCAAACTAATTTGCATTCTTTTCAAAAGTGTTCAAATTTGGTGATAATTTTTTTTCTACATGTAGATTAATATTTTGCTTGAGCACCAAAAACAGAAAAATCACTCAGACTCATTTTATTTAATCAACTTTATCGATAATCAATAACCTTTTTTTTAAAGAAAAATAAAATAATACGAAAATATGGCATAGGGTAGTCTCAATCTTAAATCTCCCTTTCAGTGTTTTTATTTAAACTAATAATATGACTTAATATAAACACGACCCTCGTATATATAATTTAGCGGGAAAAACGACAGTCGGTTTAAATAAAAAACTAGTTAAGTATTAGAAATCATAAATTGTATTGCCTACCCTAAAATGGGATGTGGGAATTTCCAATTACTTAAAATACAAATCTATTATCAACTTTCTAAACCGTTAAAGAGTTTCAGATTTGTCGATTTGATGATTCATATACTAAATAACCCCCAGGAAAGTCATTTTTAAAATAATTGAGATAGTAAAAATACAAATATTTCAAGTTTAAAAATTTGATTTGTATACGTCAATTATGAAATTTGAAATAATATTGCGGGTATTTTTTTGGGATTACATCATCACAAAGTTCATATACGTAAATATACATAAGCTACTGTTGAATATGAAGTAAACACAAAGATAAATAAGGTATCGAAAAACCAAAACAAAAAATCTGATAAATAGGTTATCCCACTACTCTGTATTTTTGAATAGTTCTACGAAACCGGATTAAAATTGAAATTTATCCAAACACAAAGTATTATAATGTTTATATTCAGCTAAAGCGTGACCTTGAAACGCAAACAGTCAATAAACAGCCACGGGCTGAGAGCACAGACGGAAAGACGACGCAAGGGGAGAAGGTGTTATTAAACACATAACATCCGCCATTTTCGTTCACACGATAATGTTTGTTTACAAAATGTCGATAATTACCTCGAATTGCCAATGTGCTGATTGTAAAATTTGTTTGGCTTGATCGTGTGCGCATCCTGCCGCTACAACAAACTGATTTATCATTACTTGCTCTCTTAAAGGTGCATCCATTTTAAAAATCTTGTGAAGACCGCAACAGACTACACTCGTTTTCAAATCTACAAGCACTCCACTAATGGCACTACGTTGTCTCCTTCTTTTTCTTCGTCGCTTTTTGTCTCTCTCTTTCTCAAGGCAACAAGTATTTATGAATGACGTCAAGAATAAGCGAATAACCGGTCACCAGATAAACCCAACGTTGCCGAGCTTATCTACTTTTCCATTATTCTTAAAAAAACTAATATACGAGAGTTTGAATTCAAAATAATGACTAGTAAAGTATTAAATTAAAAAATAATTACACAAGATTGTAACTGTATGCAAGAATAATATGAAAATAGACAAATTAAAAAAAATAACGTTTCCAGTAATTAGATGTCGACATTCCATTCTACAAATAATAAATTATTATTACATCTTTTACCAAAGATGCTTTGAGTAATTATATTATATTATACGAAGACGTCCTTCCAAAAATGCTTGTCATTACATATATATATTTTTATAAAGCTATTTTCAGTGTTTTAATATTCCTGGCAGAATAGTAATTACACTTCTATTTACCTTCTAACTAGCTAAAAGCAATCCAATTTTTTTTTTAAATAAAAAAGTGACATAATGTTTGATTGACGTTTAAAGGGTGTGTTAACTCGTGTTATAGGTAAAGTGTAATGATTACGAATAATTACTATTTTAATACTAGACAACACTGGAAAGAGAGGGGTACGTACATAGTTGCCACATTCGACTAAAATTTTCGATAAAATAAACAACTTCTAATGTATTAATAAATAAATTTTGTATTATTTGAATAGTACATTTTAATAGGATATTCATTTTCATAGGTTAAAAATGAGTAATAGTATCAATGTTTCTAAATAAATTTATTTATTGACTTTTGATACAAAATTTGAAATGGATTAAAATTTATTGACGATATATTTGACAACGTCGTAACAGTACGCCATGTCTTTCCTGTAATCCTCCATCATTGTAGACATCTACGGAAATATTTTGATTTGGCAAAATTAAATACCAAACCTAGAGAAAATCGTATTCAACAGGAGTATTACGAAGTCAATAAGGTAAGAGTCAAGTCCGTGAAGTACAAAAGTGGTAATAACAGTTTCTTTTCTTCCAAAGATTGTGTTATGTATAATTACAGTTAAGTTGATGCCAGTAGTACATGGTTATTATTTCAATAGTTCGTATCAAGTATAATGTCGCGAAAGACTATTAGTAGTTTGTGTTGTGAGTCTCGAAGTTGAAAGTCCGGGTTTAAGTCAAATAAGTTAGTAGTTTGGAATTAAAAATATTTAATGAAGAAGCAAAATGTTGTATCTCAACAGTGCCTTTATGGTAATGAAGGATTATACGTCTGTCCGAAGGTAAGACTGAAGTAACAACGGTCTCAAAAGAATTACGTTAACCAGAAGTGCTTAAAACTGCTCCAGTTAAATCGGTTCAAATTTTGTGGTCTTTACGTGAACTAACTTAAAGTTTTTTTTATGTTCTCAGTTTCAATGGATTCCGAAGAATCGCGCGAGGCTTCCTCTGGAAGCGAAAGCGAAGATAATAAGGGCCGTCAAAGTCGTTCTAGTAAGAAATCAGAGGGAGATTCGTACAAATCACAATCATCATCAAGATCTTCAACTCCTGGAAGTAGAGCCCATTCTGCTTCTTCTCAAAGTTCAATTGGAACTACAAGTAGACCACCATCTCCAGAAGCAAGAGTCCATTCTAGATCTTCTCGTAGATCTCAAGTTTCTCATTCTAGCAGGAGTAGGTCTCCAGTAGATAATATAAACCAAAAAGAAATCAGATCACCTTATTCTGACTCAGCAAAAGCTAGATCTCCACAGATTAATAAAGGTAAACCATTTGTTTGTTATAAAATTATGTTGTCTTCTTAGGTTTTGTGTTTGCTACATTTAATAATTAATAAAAACGAAAATTACATTATTTGTTAGCTGGACCACGATCGTCCAGTTCCTCGTCTCGATCATCAGATGACGAAAGACCAAAATCCCCAGAACCTGAAGCAGATAAACCAGAAGAACCACCTCAAAATAATCCAAAGTCACCAAGTCTCGAAAAAGAATCCTCACACCCACCCAGATCGCCATCACCACAAAGTTCATTTCGAAGCAGCTCTCCAGGATCTCCAGAGAGAAATTCTGATCATTTTGACAAAAATAATGAGAATATTAGGTAAATATTTGTGGTTCTATTAAATTTTTGTTTTAATTCTATTAAAAATTAATTAGAAGCCCCAAGAAACCTAGAAGTCCTTCACCTCAAAGCTCCAATCGAAGTAGCTCGCTAGGATCGCCAAGAAGAGACAATAACTTTGATATTCAAAGAGGTTCTAGAAACGGTGATCGGCAGGCAGTGAAAGGACCAAAATCTCCTATTTCTTCACGTAGTAGCTCCCCAGGGTCTAGAAAATCGTTGAAAAATGATGGTAATTTGTCAGGGCATAGTGATAGTAGTTCAAAATCCAGTAGACAATCTAGAAAATCTCGTTCTTCAAGAGGATCCAGAGGGTCAATACGACATAGAAGGCAAAGAGACTCTTCGGATTCCAGTGATAGCAGCGTAGATTCTTCAAGTAGAAAGAATAAGAATATTAGTAAACTGGATGATATACAACCTGAAGAAATTTCTGATGGTAAGTTACACATATTCAACTTTAAACTGTTTGCAAAAATTTATATTCACCCAAGTTCTAACACCGAATGGCAACAAAATGTATACTTGATAAAAATTAGAACAACATAATGACAAAAATTAGAAATTGAGCAATATAATGACAAACATTAGAACTTAATGAACATAATGACAAAAGTTAGGACTTGAGCAACATAATAACAAAAATTAGGACATAGACAACATTATGACACAAATTAGGACTTGAGCAAAAATCAGAAGTTAAATAACAAGATAATTTTTATTTTGTTTCAGTTTTCTTATGAATATTTGTATAAACATAGAATCACTATTTTTTGGCCTACAATGTTTAAATAAATAATTTTCGGTTGTGCAGGAGACATTGAATCTGATCATGACAAGGAAGATAAAGTGAAACCTAATAATACGGTTAAGAGAGAAATTAATATTTCTCATGAAGATCTTTCTGATGTATCCGATTTGGAAGATTCTCTGGGAGGTCATTCCGATGAAGATGCTAAATCTGACAATAAAATTAATAGTTCTGAACAAAGGCAGGATTCGATTCGAACACCTTCTCCAGAACATAAAAAGGTAATGTGCAATAAAAGGATCTGTTGGTAGGATGTTTGATTCCAATTATTTTATAGATGAATGAAAAACAATCTAGAACTGAAGAAGGGGAGGAACAATTAGATTTCGAAGCTGAAGACGGCGAATGCGAAGGGGAAAATACCAAAGAAAAAGATGAACATGGGGAAGTGAATAAAATTGACGATCCGGAAAAAGTTGAAGCATCTGAAAAAGATAAAAAAGAGGAAGTAGAAAAGGAGGAATTAGAAGAAGGAGAAGTAACAGATGAAGATGATGCCAGACCAGAAGAAACAGAACCGAGACCTGTTTGCCGATTTTTTTCTAGAGGACAATGTACTTGGGGTGCCAGTTGTAGATTTTTACATCCAGGAGTCACAGATAAGGGTAATTTTTTAAGATACAATTATTCAACAGGTTATAAACTTATTATTTCAATCACAGGTAATTATACAATGTTTGAAATGATTAGACCTGTAGTACCAGGTGAATATAGAGACGAGAGAATGTTTGGAGGTAAAACCGAAGCTCCTGTCATAGAAACCGCTTGGGAAAGAGGTTTAAGAACTGCCAAAGAGATGGTTAGAAAATCGATGAAACGAAAGGAACAAGACATCGATTTCGAAGAAAAGAAAATGAATTTGAGTTTAGCACAAGAAGAATTTGACAAAGAAAACGGATACTACGGAAGAATGTCTTCACCAGAACCGAGGTGATATATCCTAATGTTTTCTTAGGTTATCAATGGTTTTATCTTTGTATGTTTATAGATATGTTCGACATGTTGAATATCCTATAGTTAGACCGCCTCCTGAAGAATACTACGGACGCAGACAGGTTGTTTACGAACAGGATTATATGCCTCCACCCCGAGAACGTGTTAGATCATATAGGGAATTACCTAGTCATCGTATGCCCGATTATTATAGTAATAAATATGATGAGGAACCGCCTCATCCGAGTGTTGCTAGTAGTTCCACGAAGAGAGTGGTTAAACCGAAACGAGAGGTAAGTTACCACTAAGCGTTTTGACTTTTCAGATGTCTTATAAAAGTTTCATCCACTATCTTCTGTCTCTTGCCATTTCCATAAATTATTTCTTTGGTCCTCGATTGGTTGAATTTTTTTAACAACTTGCTCATTATAGGAAGCAGATTGTAATAAATTCGAAATTATTTTTTAATTTTGTTGGGGGATGTGAAATATTTAATAGGATATCCTTATATTTTAAGGTAATTGTACAACGGGTGGAAAGTGAACGGCAGCCTTCCGGTCGAGGAGATGAATGGTCAGATCCATGGATGAGATCGAAAGATCAAGGTAGACGAAAGGAAACGTCTGGTAGAAAAAGATCCTACAGTTCAGGGTCCTCGTATTCATCCAGCAGGTTTGTAAAATTCCACAAGGTTTTGAAATGTATCACAAACATAAATCTTTGTATTAATTTTAAAGTTTGACTACGTTGTTTAACAGTGTACGAACAATAAGTATATATGTTGAATATACAGGGTGTTTTTGAAACTTATTTAAACTTAATTTAACAAAATTCAGGTGATTGCCCATTTAAAATTATAATATAACTTTCCTTTAACAAAATTGTTATTTTTTTGTTAAAGCTCTATGATTTCAAATGACTAACCATAAGTATGTTTTCAAATTAGTAATTATAATAAACTCTTTTCGAGATTTTATTTTATATAATCAAAATTTACTCTAGATCCCAGTAATTTTTGTCACAGTCACTTTAGATTCATATGTCTATAATATCATTTGATGTAACTTGAAGCATAATCTTCGACATTATTTTTTCATTTGTATATAAACAACAATCGGAATAAAAAATTTCATTGGCTGGGGTAGAAGTCAATATTTTATCAATGGCAAGATATGCGCTCTTCCGGTGAAGGGATCTCTTATATTTCATTCAAGATTGTTATATTATCAGGTGCAAAAACTTATTTTGCAAATATTGATCCTTGCTCGGGGTCCTGAAGTGGGTGTTTGTTTTCGAACGAGGGTAGTTTATTTGTAGCTTTGATTGATTTGACATAAATGTGAATAAATTTCATTTTTTATTTTGAAAACTGTGTTCGTGTATGTATAACTTGTAGTTTTTCTAGAAGTTCAACGGATTCAAGCAAGAGTTCGTATAGATCAAGATCGAGATCCCTTCGTAGACATAGATCGAGATCACATAAAGGAAAACCAGTTTCTCCGTCAGTTATAGTATCGGAAAGGAAAGCTGCGAACGAAAGAGCTGCTTTGATGAACCCACCAGCGCCAAAGAGAAGAGCGCCGTCACCAGGTTAGTAAATAGTATTAGTTTATTTAAATTTTAGATATTTCATGTATTTTTTTTTCCTCAAGGTATGATGAGGCTGAACGCATCTGCTAATCCTCCTGCGCCTTCTAGAGACGATGCTTTAAGTAGGAGTAGAAGTAAATTGGCCGTAGCCGCAGCTTTAGCTAGAGTTAGAGGTCGTAAATCATCTAGGTCATCATCGGGAAGCTCTTCTGGAAGTTCGAGCGATTCGGATTCGTCGGAATCTAGTAGCTCGAGCAGCAGAGAAAACAGTCCGCCTGTTAGAAGTCCGGGTAAAAATTGAAACATTTTTGACAGACAAATAAAATATATATTTTTTCTTTTGTAGCAGTAGATCTGGTGAAAGCTATGGATGCTTTGAAAGGAGGCGCTCTCGAGAAAAAACAGATCAAATTGAATCTAAAAAATCCTGTGGGGGTAAAGAAATCGGAGCAGTCTCGAAATATAGAGCCTCCGGTTGCTAAAAAACGACCAGCTAGTTCTCCTCCTCCGAGTGATTCGAAATCTAAGAAGACAACTTCTAGGAGGGAGGAATTGTTGAAGCAATTGAAAGCCGTCGAGGATGCTATTGCTAAAAAGAGATCAAAAGTTATTTAAGTATTGTTCGGAGATTATTGGAATCTCCTTTTATATCTAAGCATCAATGTTTTTTTTCTTTCGTTTTGTATAAAGTTGTGTGCAGTAGAGAAAACTTTTTTACGTTAGATCGAACCTAGTTTTAATGTTTTATTCAATTCAATTATACAATTTTTTCGTCAATTATATAGTAGAAATCTTGTTTTATTGGCCCTTCACCTAAAATAAACAAAATAAAGTTTTGAGGATTTTATTATACAAAAATAATGAAATGTGCAATCAATCTTCTCTCCAAACTGTTTCAACTTCGTCTGTCCTATATCTCTGAGTAATAAAAGCGTCCTTCCACTTCATTCGAACACCGGCTGCGTGCATTTCGGCACCAGCATGTGCTATCATCACTCCATTATCGATACAGAATCTTTCATCAGTTGCAAATAATTGTGCACCTCTTTCTTTGCACATTATATCCATCATTTCTTGAAGTCTCAAATTACATCCTACACCTCCGACTATAAGGACTTCTTTCGAATTGCAATGGGCTAAAGCACGTTCTGTAGTTTCCACCAACATAGCAAATATAGTTTCCTAAAACATACTGATCTTTGATTGGCTATTTATTAACTTGAATCAAGTATTTTCCATTATTTATCTAACAGTAAAAGCATTTTGAATTTTTTCATAAACATACGAGGGTTATCTAAAAAAGTTTCTAATTTGATATATAAATATGCATTTTTTTGAATCAAACGTTATAGCTTCCTTTTATGTTGATACATTTATCAGTGCAGCTTTTTTAAACCTTTCTAAATGGTAGTTTCAGTCTCTTTGGAAAATTGAGGTTAATGTATACTATCATTTACCAGTTTGATGAACAAATATGTTCTTCAGGGGAAATTTTCAGGTTAGGATGCTAAACAAATGACTAGGGGACCAGGTCTTCAAAAAATGGTGCTAATAATTCAAAATTTTTATAGTGGGTTTTAGTTTTTGCTAATATCACCATATATGGGTCCAGAACTGCACTAATTTTGTATTCAGACTTTTAATAATCTCATCTGAGCTCTGAGCCAGAAGTTCTTTCTTCTAACACCTAATTTCAATGCAATGGGGTTCAATTTATTAATAAAGAAATCAAGGATTAGAAAACTTTCACTAACCGTGGGTAATTCTTTCCATCAGTTGGAATATAACCTGTTATTTTGGTCAGATAACTTTAATTTCTACAAATCAGAGTCAAGAACTTCACGAATTATGTCAACAGTCTTTTAATTAGGATGACCATCTTGATACCTTCGATCTTAAAATCTTCTGAGATCTGTTCCTAAATTTCTTGCTTCTTCCAATAACTAATACATTGGGGTTCAAACTTTAATTAAAGACATTGCTGGGACATTGTGTAATTCAACTCTGATAGCTCTTCGCATAAATAATCAGGAATGTCTGGCTCGGGGTATTATAAAATTCCATTGAACTTACTAAAGGTATACACTCAATTTCTTCTTTTGATACTAATTTGAAACCCACTGGATAGATTATAAAACTATTATTCTGTTCGAGGAGTCCAACCACCAAGTAGATACATGTTGGGACTTCCTATTTACATAACTTCTAATAAAGAGTAGAAATTTGCTGTAAGGAGAATTAAACTTCACCAAATAAGGGCCACATCAATAATAATTATGTTTTTATTAAGTTTTGGTAAGATCTAATCTCAGTCTTTCAGTTCATTTCTAAGCTACACCACCAACAGTTCATTAAATTTCTTGCCAGAACTCTATTTTTCTTCTGATACTAGCTATCTGTTCAAACGAACTATTATTCTATTCGGGGTGCCCTTTGCACCAATATTTCTTCTGGGATAGCAATTTGCAACACATCGGGTGTTTTAACTATTTGATATCTTTTTCTCCGTGTGGGGTGCTGCTTTTATATCCAATTTAAAGTTCT
The DNA here is from genome assembly GCF_026230105.1 of Diorhabda sublineata. Taxonomy (NCBI): domain Eukaryota; kingdom Metazoa; phylum Arthropoda; class Insecta; order Coleoptera; family Chrysomelidae; genus Diorhabda; species Diorhabda sublineata. The sequence goes on along the minus strand of NC_079477.1, from coordinate 1,797,312 downwards.
CTTCAGAAAATTTTAATAACAGTTCAGAATATTTGATAACTTCATAATCATATATGCAAAGTTACAGTATAATTACTATAAATAATATAAGTAAATACCTGTAGAGAAAAACACAGGTCTTCAGGTGTGTATCCTTCTTGTAGAAGACTTTTGGTCTTTTCTTCCATAAATGACAATATTCCAGAAAAGCTAACATCCATTCCTTTTACACAATATGGCAGTTGAACAAATTTAGAGCCTTTTTTGGCTAATTGTTCAATATTGTAACCTGGACTAGGGTCATTAGATATTTTTAATACCCTAGCAAATCTATCTAAGCAATTACCTACTGCTATGTCAATAGTTTCTCCAAAAATTCGATACCTTTTCCTAGCATATGCTATAATTTGTGTATTTCCACCGCTAACGTATAATACTGTAGGGTTTTTGGCTCCCGTTATTAATCTCCCCATTTCAATATCTAACATAATGTTAAGAAATCCCCTAATAGGTTAAACGTATATAAAGTTGAATTAATTCAAAGGATACGTCCAATACAATGATTTACACCAAGAAGAGGTTTATTCCATAATTGTGCTATAGTTCGAGCTACTACTGCGACAACTGCTAATGGTGCACCCATTCCGGGCCCTTTTGTGTAGCATATCAAATCAACATCCTCAATTTTCACTTTAGATTCTTCTAATGCTTCTTTTAAAACTACTAATATAAAGTTTCTGTGATGTTGAGCGGTCTCTTTGGGTAAAAAACCTTCTCCTGGAGGTGTTATAAACGTTCTTCGACAATTTGCTAATATATTACCATCTTTTACTACTCCTATTGCTAATTTATTAGCGCTTCCTTCAAATCCCACAGCTAAAACCATTATTAAGAAATTTGAATATTTGGTGTCGAAACATAACCTTAAATCATAACCAACGTTGTCAGCTAAGCGTAAAATACTAGTAAAAGAACGGCAACGTAGCTGTTTTATAAAACAGGAATCCATATAACGAACACAAAAAGTTACTTTATATTTGCATAAACTAAACTTTTCATTATAAATTACAATATATTCTGAATCGTGGTGTTTTTTTTTTAATTTCAAGATCAGTCTCTAATAACTCCTAGTTATGTATTTAAATCCTTTTGTGAACTTCAAAATACTATCAGTGAAATGAATATTGATAAAGAATGAACTGACAGTTGGCAACTGTCAATTTTAGGCTACTTAATTTAATATCAAAATAGTTATTATGACAAAATATTATCAATCATCAAAATTTTTCTGTTTAATAATGGAAGAAAAATTTAATTACGTTCGGTAGGTGTATTAAATGATGTCACAAATGGCAGACATTAACTGGTATGTACATAACCTCATAAAAATTGAAGAAAATCATTCAAATATATACAAATAGGTACCAATCTAATGGGAAATGTTCTAATGGGTCGTCTAACAACGAAAAAATGATTTCATTATACTCTTTAGCTGACGTACAATTAAGGTTTTTATGTCCCGACGACTTGGACGAAGTTAGAGCCCTTTGTCAAGAATGGTTTCCCATTGAGTACCCTTTTTATTGGTATGAACAAATTACTTCTGGTAATGGGTAAGTACTTAGTCACATTTAATTATAAAGTCAATTAAATCGCTTTATCAGTTATGATTATTTTCAATTAATAAACTTTATTTATTACAACTGATATTAATCACTGAATCATTTAATCTGATTTAGCAATTATAAAATCTGATTAGCTGGTACTTAAACCTGATTAAATCGAAGTACTATTTATTTCAGTTCTTTTGAAAATATATAGCAATAGTTGATTTCTAAATTTGTAATAATAATTTAAGCACATAATAAATAATGCATGTAATGTAATTGACCTCGAATATCCTCCATTAGCAATATAATTAGTTTGCAGTAATAATATTCTTGGTATACAAATATGTAATTTAGAACTAGTGGTACTGATAATTTAGATATTTACACATATTTATTTTGTAATTCTGTTATGTAATATGGAAAATGGGAAGTTAGGGTCGATCTCAAAAAGCATGATTAATTATTCCTCACCTACAATTTTAACATTAATGTTTTTATTTAAAAGTACTGCCCCGAGATTAGTGAATTATCAGAAAAATAAATATTTAATCACGTTATTGAGTTCAGTTTCAGTCTAAGTAAACTGATATTTTTTTCCTAATTTGATAATAGTTGATATATTATTTGCTGTTGATTGTAACTAAAGTCAATTGAAGATCAATAATAGTGATTTATTTGCGAGTTTACTTGGTATTATCTTCAAAATATCAGTGGAAATTATTTAAATTTAATACATAGTGACGAAATGGCGCCTACAACCTTAATAATAATAATAAAGGTTTGGAGGCATACATATACAGATAGAAAAGTGGACTGCAATACTAAATAATGGAATATGATGTTCTGTGACCTTATGACAGTTTTTTCATACAAACCCCAATTTTAAACAAGTATTTGAATAAAAAAAAAGAAAAATTAGTAGGGGTACTACCACTAAACACGTACAGATCTAGTATAGTATACAGGTGCTTTTGAAAGTTTTTCTTTTGGCAAATAATTTCTTTGATTATCTTTGCAACTTTTTGTACCATAATTTTATGAAATATCACCCAGTTTTTCAAAAGTATTGTGTATACAGAATGGGGATTTGAAATAACACAATAAATTGTTGTTTTTAAGTAGTATACGTGTTAAGTTTCGAAATAAACACAGAGTATATATCGACGAAATTTTAATTTTGTAAATTGTTGTGATTAAAGAAAATTTTATTCGCTGGCCGCCGTCTACGATCAACAAATCATCGGTCTCATTGTCGCCAAAATTAAACCCTATACGAATTTAAATGAAGAAGACAAAGGAATCCTTGCGAAATCATTGTCTGATTGTGATATAGCATACATTTTATCACTTGGAGTATTAAAAGAATATCGAAGGAATGGAATTGCGTCTCTGTTGTTAGATTCATTGCTTAAACATCTCATAACACCGGAACGAAAAAGAGTCAAAGCCGTGTTCTTGCATGTATTGACAACGAATTCAGCTGCCATTTTGTTTTACGAACAGAAAAAGTGAGTAGAATTTTTATTAAACACACTATATATATATATTTTGATCACATTAACATTATTAAATTAAATTAAAATATCTTTTATTCTTATTGCTTTTTTATTATTTTATTAATTGCATTTAATAATTCTTTTCAAGATGTTTTTTTTTTCAATTTTATATATGTGGAAGAATTTTCCACATATAAGGGGATATTAATTAGCTAATTAATTTTTTTAATGCAATCAAGGGTAGGTTTTTGCTGTTTTATATATTTAATTATATGCAAATGCTATTCATCGACTACAAACAAGCATTTGACAGTCTGAAAAGGGGACAATTATAACATGAGAAAACTAAAAGCACCCCAAAAGTTTGGTGAGCTAAATTCTAGGGGAAGGGCAATGACAAAAGAAGTACCATCTGAGATATTTGAATTAAATGCTGGGGTAGGGCAAGATGATGGACTCAGATGATGCCGAACATACGTTCTTCGTGTGTAACCACATAGAGGAGGCTGTTGGTAGCCTAAACCCTGACAATATCGTCCAGCTGTAGCTAGGTTCTGATCCTGATATCTCACAATAGTTCCTGGTTGGACGGAGATGACAGAAGATGGCGGTTTAGTGGGTAGGCTATGGGCAACTAAACATCTTGGAACGAATTATACTACTTTTGTAGTGTCGTTTGTATTTTATTTATTGATTATTTATTTTCAGATTTAGATTACATAGTTTTTTACCTTATTACTATTCTATTAAAGGAAAATGTAAAGATGGTTTTATGTATGTGTTATACATAAACGGAGGACATCCGCCTTGGACTATATAATATCCTTTTTAAACATTATTAGCCCTATGGCTTAAAAAACGTTCTTAGATTGTACGTGTTTACACCACTAGAGGACAGCAGAGGAGGCAGCTCGTAGTTTTACTATAATTGGATAGATAGCGTTGTAAAACAATGGAACTATAATTGTCATTTTCTTTTTGAGGTTATTCGGTTAAGTTTGAAGTTTTATTTAACGGTATCGAATTATTTGGGATAAATTTTTTTTTTCCTTAACACTGCTTACCGATTATATACAATTTATGTGTAGCAAAGTTATGAATGGCGTTGGTCTTTTTCCTTGGATGGTGCTACAGCTAAATAGGGCGCTGCATTGGGTATGGAAAGAAGATAAACGAGATTCGCAAGGGAATCACTAGAGAAATTGAAAAAAACTAGTCCTGAACGCGCACTATGCGCCGAAAAATCGAATATTTTCGGTACATTTTGTGTAAAAACGATTTGTTATAAAGTTTTTGTACGAGATATTTATATAAAGTTAGTTTTATATTTTCGTTATTTAATTTTATAAATATTCTTTAGGTTTATCGATTTTGGATTCGTTTTAGTAAATTTGAGGTTATGTATCAATCAGTATTATGCTAAAAATACCGAAAAATTCACGTTTGAAAAACGTAAAATTGATTGTGATGTTTAACTAATTGAATTCGCGCCAATAGCTCGTCATATCTAAAGCGGGTTCTACACTCGCCGGCGAACAGATTCGTTAGACGATCGTTTTTATGCTCGTCGCGAATAACTGCGAACAAACAGCGAATATTCGCAAGCGAGCGAAACGGAACGCGATCCGATGCCGGCGACGCGGGTGCAAAACCCGCTTAAGATCATAATCCGTAAAAAAATATTTGAAGAATCACTTTTTTCAAAATATCTCGAAAACGCGGAAAGTTATAAAAAAAAGTTTCAAACGAAAAATGTAGGTTATAAAATTATCTATAAAATCGTTCTCGATCATTTTCGACGTATCTGCAATAAAAACCGAGATATTCGCAAAAAACTGTTATAACGGAACTCGACATCATGTTGAGAATGTGAATTTGAGAGTTTTAATTTGTGGAATTGTGGCGATCAAACACCACTCTTTTCAAAATATATTCCGAGCTTTCGAATATTGAGTATCCATCATCGGGGACTACAATTATAGTTAAAATTTCAGTCAAATTGATGATTTCAATAGGTTTTAAAAAGGAAACATAATTTTAAGACACGATACTCTATTTTGATGTACTTTTATAAATATTTTTACTTGTTACTTTGGTTATAATACAAAAATATTCGAAAGCTCGGAATATATATTGAAGAGTACACTTCAGTGTTTGATTTGCCACAATCTCACTAAAACTAGTTGACAGAAGACATAACAGATGCTAATTATTTGGTAATATCGCTCTCAGTTATGCAATTTTTTATATAAGAATCATAAAAAATGCCACCAATTACTTTATATGTTATATAATGTACAAAAAACTGCAACCTCACAACAATATTCATAAACCAAAGGTTTTTTTTTTAATTTTCATAATTTTATTGTAATTTATTATATTATTTATGCATAGGGTGTACTAAACTGATTTGAATTTAAGGTTATTTTTTTTTTGGAATACATATTTTAAAGTTAGAACACACTATGCGGTATTTGTTATTACATTCAGCAGAATATACGATAAATTAATAAATAACTTGATTCGTTTATATCCAGCAGATGATATTTCACCCTAGACTGCAACCAGCATCTTGATCCACCTGGACAAAGTCAGAAAAACACACACCGCTGATGTGAACCAGTGGTAGTATAACCGGTTCTTCATTATTAACCGAAATGTTGTTACATCGGTGTTGTTTTGTATACAGAATGTTTATAGTGTCTCAAATGCAGCTTTTCTTTCTCTCAATTATAACCAGCAGATGATAATCCACCCCAGACTGCAACCAACATCTTCATCCACCTGGACAAAATCAGAAAAACACACACCGCTGATGTGAACCAGTGGTGGTATAACCGGTTCGTCATTTTTTGTAATTATTAACCGAAATGTTGTTTAATCGGTGTTGTTTTGTATACAGAATGTTTATAGTGTCTCAAATGCAGATTTTCTTTCTCTCAATTATATCCAGCAGATGAAATTTCACCCCAGACAGCACCCACTTGGATAAAGTCTGAAAAACACACACCGCTGATGTGTACCAGTGGTAGTATAACCGGTTCTTCATCTTTCGTAATTATTGGCTAATTCTGCTGTGCTTTTGTTATGAATCGAGATGTTTCAAAGCAGTGGACAATCGTTGGGGGTGTTACACCCCTCCATTAATCATTTTTATTGAACTAAACTAGTTCTATATAATGTGATATATTTATTTTTCCGATCGTTGTTCTGCTGAATATCGAGTGTTTGTATTTTGAGTTTTTAAACGATTTAGATAATCAAATTTTGACAGGGATACTACCGTTTGTAAATTCTTTAAAGGATTATTGTATGAACACTTTCTCAGGTAAGGATATTCAACAAATAAATGCCTTATGTATCCGGAAAGTTTTATTTATTTCCCATTGATTACCACTTACCGAAAACGAAACAAAAAGTACTACCAGAAAAAATTCAACAATCATATTATTTGAAAAATATTTAATTTTGGTTTATTTTGGGACAAAATTGAGATGTAGTGCGTTTTGGAAATAAAAAAGCCTAACAATATGGTATCTACACTATAATTTTAATCTTTACTTTTTGTATTTTTGCCCAGCTCCTATCATAATTTTTAATTGTTTAGTCGCTTTCCAAATAATTACTATCGTTCGTTATATCATTCATATAAGTACTATTTGATTCATTTATTAATTTCTCTTTTTCTATTCCTTCGATAGCATTGGTTTTGTTTATTTATTGGCTTGATTGATACCATTCATGTCTTAAAAATGGAAAAATTAATTTTTATTCGAGGGTTCTTCAATATGAAACTAAAACAACTAAAAAAAAATTATATTTCCAAATTTTGACCCTAATAGTTATAATATTGAACCTAAAATTGTTATAAAACAAATTATTTCATTAAATAAAAAGTACACAAGTTATTTGATATATAGTAATGGCTTTAATTAAATATTTTAATTTGAATTGAATTTTTACACCTTTTTACAAACTTCGTGAAATAATTTACACACACATGCAAAAATAATTATGAGCTGTACAAATCATATATTTTATAGTACAACAATATAATGTGTTTGTGTCTGTGTTTTAAGGGGGATCAAAATCTTGTAATATGAAATTGTGTATAAGAGTACCAGGTTATACTGTAATAATTAGTATGATATTGAAATAACTACATTCGTACTTACAATTAATAACAACACATTATTAGATACTCTCCGGATTGTTTGTAACCAAAACTAGACCACTTTTCATGTCATAGCGTTAAAATATCAACTCCATTTTCCGTGATAGCTACAGTGTGCTCAAATTGAGCAGTTCGAGCATTATCTACAGTAACAGCAGTCCAATTGTCATCTAAAATCTCTATTAATTCATCACCTTGTGTCAAAATAGGTTCAATTGTAAAAGTCATACCCGGTTCCATTTTACCAGGATAATTATTTCCTAATAGATAAAAGTCAATTTGCATTTCCTTATTTATCATGTTTCTAAATATGAGAAAAAACTTACTAATATGATAAATATCTGGTGGACCATGAAAATAATAACCAATTCCGTGCCCTATGAATGAAGGTATAACTTGAAATCCAAAGTTTTGAGCTGTTTCTTCAATACAAAATCCGATATCACGAAAATAAACTCCAGGTTTGCATATATTAATAGCCTCATTTAAACACGCTTCTGTAGCTTCTACGAGTTGCTGTCCTTCATTATCAACGTTACCGACTAAAAACGTCTTTGAACAATCTCCGTGGTAACCTCTATAAAACACCTTAAAAAATTATTGTGACAATTTTAAAATTTTATAAATAGACAAATATATACCTACTGTAACATCAACATTAATAATATCTCCGTCTTCTAGAGGTCTATCATCTGGAATACCATGACAAGCTACGTTATTCACAGATGTACAAACTGACTTGGGGAAATGGTTATAATTTAATGGTGATGGATAAGAATCGTTTTCAATACAAGAATTGAATACAAACTGATCAATTTCATCAGTTTTCAAACCAACCTGGAAATTAAATTTACTAAAATCCTTAAAAAAAGAAATATTTATATCACCTTGATGATTTTTTCTACTTTATTCAAAATACTTGCTGCTAATTTACAGGAATCTCTCATTCCTAATAATTGAAGGGAATTTTTTAATTCTGGTTCAAGCGGTAGGTTTGTTTTATCGGGTATACCAGATGCAAAATAATTAGGTTTTTTAATATGATCTGGTACGGTTAATCTCGGAGATACAGTTCCCGGCATTACAATGTTATATCTACCGAAATTAGATCTACAAATAGTTAAATTCAGTCTATTATCATGATAAGTATATATCTGAAATACTTTTTTCGTTTCCAAAAGAAATTTCTATGGCTAATTGTATATCGAGAGCAATTCATTTTCGTTTATTTAAATAAATTATATAGACGGAAATATAACCTCACATTTTTACATAAATATAACATTTCAAACAGTAGAGGCACCTAGTTGTGTAAAGTTCAATTTAATATGCTTAAAATTATAGAAATTGTTCGCACCACTATTGAAAACAATTATTAAAAAAGAATTAAATAAATGCAAAATTATTTATACGCATCAATATTTAAAAAAAAATCATATGTAACGTTTATATATGAAAACAGTAATTGTTGCTTTGATTTGGTTGTTATCCTACAGCAGTTGCGCCATCTAGCAGGATTAAATTCAACCCGCATAGAATTATAAAAACTGTTCATACTTTAGATCTATTTCAAACAGATATCAAAAGAAGAAGAATTTTGCTTAAATAAATGCGAAAATATTTAGAAAAAATCAAATATATGTAAAAACAATAATTATCGCTTTTAATTAGTTGCTTGCGAAAGCTGTGCCATCTACGAGGATTCAACCTAACCTAACCTGCTTAAAATTATAGAAATTGTTTGTGCTTGAAATCGGTAAGTATCTATTTAAATTAGACATTAAAAGAAGATTAAATAAATGCCATATTATTTGCAAAAATATATGTTGTTTTTATTTCGTTATTGTCTCCATATATGTAATTATTCCTTATGGATAGTTTAAACGGGAAGGTATGTCCACTATTAAGGTGCCGACAATACACTTTTTTGTCCCTCGTTCATATAGAAGTACATACATATATGATTGTATCGAAAAGTTACGCCATCTAGTGAAGAGTTAAAAAAACAATGAGTGGTACGTGGATGGGGATATGAAATTTAATTATTTTTATGAACAAATTGTTAAATAACAAACTTGTCAATATTTTAATTAATAATTTTGCTTATTATATATCATATATATATATATATATATATATATATATATATATATATTGAAAATTAATTTGTTTTATAAACAGTCTTAATGAATCAACAAAATGTACTCTGTACATTTAACATCTTTTCCCACGTAATTTTTTTAGTAGCAATATTCGTCGTGTACATAAGAGAATGGATTCGCGGCGCCAGACGGACGACTTCTAACTGTCAATTTTTTAATCACGTGACGAAAGCAGGGAGAAAGAAGGCGGCGCGCGGATAAGCCTTCCGACGAATAGATGTTTTAACAAATGCAATAAAGACGATATCAAATTAGTAAAAACATGTTTGATAAGAAAAACTCATGCAGCAGATCACCGAACCAGACAGTATCCTCTACAGTGATAAAATTATGATTAGTTCGGTGTTTGTTTAGTTGAAACGTTGATAGAAATAATTGTGTGATCGAACATTTCGTAGGTAGGATACCATAGAAACACAATAATTGCATCTATATGCTTTTTTTCACATGAAACAGGTTTATGATTGTATCTAGTTATTATCAATTATTAATATATATCAAAAGGATTACATATAATAATTAACGATTATTGGCGTACATTAATAAATAAAATACAAAAAAAAAATGTATTATTAACTAACCATCTCGGGTTTATTTGAACTACCACACATTTTTTTAAACATTTTATTTTATTTAAATGTAATTACCTCAAGATATTTTTTAAAGAAACAAATAGTCATTTTCTAGTGTAATAAGATTTTTTTTAAAATAAAAATTGAACAATTTATGAAAGGAATTAAAAAAAAGGATTTTGTTTTGATATAATTAATTAGTTAGTAATTTAATCAAAATTTATGGAAAAATAATTGCCTGAAAACAATATTATTTTGATAATTTTCAGGATATGATTTAGAATTCTAGTTTCAAAATGTTGGTATTATTTTTATCTGCGTATTTGCTTTGCTCTGGGGTTGTTTCTGAAGACGTTGATGACTTCATTGTGTGTGCTAACTTGGCTGGTTCTATAGCCCATATAGCTGAAGACAACAGCCCCGAAATAATCCCCAGTGAGTCTTACCAAAAATGCAAAAGTAAAACTAACTATTGTTACACGGTTTGGTTGGAAGACGCTAACAATGGCAGTATCGAAGTAATGGGACAAGGTATGTAGATTTTAACATAAAAATTAGTAAATAAACTTGAAATAAATATCATTTCAACACAAAAATTGATATTATATTTGTTTTATTGCTATTTTATTAAATATTATTGTATTCATACAGGTAATTTAGTTCTAAAGGTTCATTTATATCATTATAAATATATAGCATTTCAGGTCTTGAAAGCCCATGGTTGAATTTCAAAATTACAAAATATATATTTCAAACTCTTTAAGCTGTATTTTGTTGTTCTTCCTCTATTCACCTTACTGCACCTCTCCATCCATTTCTGGCCTATGTTCTTCTGTCTGCTCATTTATTCCCATTCTTCACATATCTTTTCTATCCCATTTTATTTCGGCCTGCCTTTTCTTCTGATTTCCTCTCCTTCAATTTGTGCTGTTTTGGCAATTCCGTTTTCATCTATTCTACAGACTGACGTGCCCAAACCATTTGACTCTGGGCTCTATGTGTAATATTAGTAATCACGAAGGATGACCAGGGTATTGGGAAACGCCAGAATGGACAAGCCGAAAGTGAAGAAGTTTATGCAAATCTTGGAAAGGAAATTACAGAATTGCAGAAGAGATACAACATGCAAAAAAGGAAAATGCCATGAACTTCTGAACAACATTTATATAATAAAAATGGAAAGATCCTCCATAGATTGTCAACTAGGAATAGTTTCACCGATATACAAAAAAGATATAACCAAGAATGTAACACAAGTTTTTTTCCATCAATCCCCAGTATTTTTTGAACCACTTTCTTCTCCGTGATAGAGATAAAACCAGTTACTGGAACAATCTTGGAAGCTATAACTGCTGAGTGTATTAATCTAGATAAGAACAACCTATGAATACTAACAGGAGTTCTCGCTGACATCGGAAGACACTAGACTTAGCAGAAAAAGCAGCGTGCACATTCTGTTGTAAAGAGGACGTAACTGGTATCCATATTATCTCAAAGTGTGATGCACTACGGAACTCCAGAGCATTACAAACAGATGAAGATGTCTGGAATGTAAATGTAGTGACACATGGTTGTATGAACTTCGATTACTTTTTCAGTATTCCTCTTCTGATTCAATTGGCGTTAACTTATTGTGAACAGTTTCTTTTTTTCTTCAAGCTAGATACTGTCCTTGTATGATAAAAGGAGTGGTCAATGTTGTTGTAGAAACCGATAAACTTACTACTATTCCCTAATTCTTAAATTGGGTAGATAAGTCATTACTATTGATTGATCCTGTCCGGAACAGTTTTTATCCTTTACCAATTCATCCATGTATAAATACATATTTCCATGTGTCCTTTTTAGTATGTTAAAATATAATGAGAAACTTTATTTCATTTTGTTTTGAATATTTTAAATTTTATTTTGTTTTTTTTTTAATTCTGTGTGGTATGAATAACTATTTATTATTAATGCAACAAGTGACCCATAAACTAGGCCATTATAGTAAAAAAATCCATTTAACACTCTCAAGTGGTACTTAATGAACACTTTTTAGTTGTTTGAGTTTTGAAAACATATGCAGATAATCCTCAAGTGTTTTAATTGAATTGGGTACTCTTTCAAATGAGTGAATTTATTTTTTAAAGCATGGGACTAACCAAATAGTTATTATACAGTATATTCCAAAACTTAGTTTATGTTTTTAGCTTTATATAAAAAAAATTGGATTCAAAATTATTATACAAACATACTTTGTAATAAAATAGTTGAAGGATAACCTCATTTTTTTGCAAAAAGATATTTTGCAAAGTATACAGTTAAAAAAAAGGTTTTGTTAAACATATTTTTTTAAGTGTCAATCTTTTTAATAATATTAGGGTTGGTTTCTTAGGTTGTTGGGAAATACCAGGGAAACCAAACGAATGTGAACGTTCTGCTTGTATAGCTGACAAAAAACCTCCAAAAGCTTTAAACAACACCAAATTCTGTTGTTGTAACCAGAGCAAATGCAACCTCAACTTTAGGTAAATATCTGTATAGCTCCTGTTTCTATTTATTATTGGCTCTAATTTTTGTCTATCTATTGTAGTGATGCCTATGTACCTGCTGAAGAGACCACACAAGAAGATATACCTACGAACGAACCCTTAGGTCCATTAATATACATAACTGTTGGGGTTGTTTTCTTCGTTTTCCTCATCTTACTAGCATCGATTTCTTACTTGTGTTGGAGGATGAAACCGAGAAAACAAGACATTGAGAATTGTCCACAACCGTTACCTCCACTCACCGATTACAGTCTAGATAAATTGAAAATGTTGAATATGATTGGTAAGTATGTAATACTTTTATTATTTTGATTAAGATGAAGTATATCTTTTCTATCCATGTAGTGTGACATACAGTGTCAATTTGTTCAAACGGTTTGCTACTATAGCATCATTAGTGTTAGAAACATTCGAAAAGTGATGAAGAAGCTTCAAAATTGGCTATAGTGATAATGTTGTGAGTTCGAAGACTGGTTACAAGTGAAATGAGGCTATTTAAAAGTGAAAATTACTCAGTTAATAATAAAAAACGATTAAAATGTCCAAAAATATAAAAAAAGTACATAAAGTATGAAGATTAGATGTTAAAAATGGACCAAAGGCTTTTTTGGTTTTCCTTATAACCCTCCAAGTCTTCTAATATTTCCTAAACATTAAAAATATACCAAAAGGAGAACGTTTCCACACCATTCCTAATATTACAAATGGGAAAGATTAAAGAAAATTGTGTCCCATCATGTATTCAATATTTCTAACCAAATGCAGTACTTCGAAAACTGTTTATAAGTGAAATGAGGCTATTTAAAAGTGAATATTACTCAGTTAATGATAAAAAACGATTAAAATGTCCAAAAATATAAAAAAAGTACATAAAGTATGAAGATTAGATGTCAAAAATGGACCAAAGGCTTTTTTGTTTTTCCTTATAACCCTCCAAGTCTTCTAATATTTCCTAAGCATGAAAAATATACCAAAAGGAGAACGTTTCCACACCATTCCTAATATTACAAATGGGAAAGATTAAAGAAAATTGTGTCCCATCATGTATTCAATATTTCTAACCAAATGCAGTACTTCGAAAACTGTTTACAAGTGAAATGAGGCTATTTAAAAGTGAATATTACTCAGTTAATGATAAAAAACGATTAAAATGTCCAAAAATATAAAAAAATTACATAAAGTATGAAGATTAGATGTCAAAAATGGACCAAAGGCTTTTTTGTTTTTCCTTATAACCCTCCAAGTCTTCTAATATTTCCTAAGCATGAAAAATATACCAAAAGGAGAACGTTTCCACACCATTCCTAATATTACAAATGGGAAAGATTAAAGAAAATTGTGTCCCATCATGTATTCAACATTTCTAACCAAATGCAGTACTTAAGAGGAGATTAGTTCAAATGTACCATTACCTTTTTTATTATTTTTTATCACACCTCGTATAACAAATTATTTGTAGGTCAAGGTCGATACGGAACGGTATGGTGTGGTGTGATTGAAGACCAACAAGTAGCAGTAAAAGTATTTTCCGCCCATCATAGAAATTATTTTCTCAACGAACATGAAATGTACAAAATGTGCGGTGAAAATTCTGGTATACTGAAATGTTTCGGAGGCGGCGAATACTCTTTTACTTTAGGTACCATCGAATATGTTTTACTGTTATCCTTGGAACAGGAAAGTCTGCAGGAGTATCTCAAATCACATACCTTAGATTTGGTTACATTAGGAAAAATGAGTTTGAGTATCGCTAGAGGCTTGGCGCATCTACACAGCGATCAGGGTAAATTTTGTATAGCCCATCGAGATATTAACAGTAGAAACATTTTGGTACGACCGGATTTGTCTTGTTGCATTTGCGATTTGGGACTTGCGGTGATCCCCAAAAGGGCTGAAAACAAATCGATCAGCGAAGCAGGTAAATTTTTCTTTTTCATATTCTTAAATATGAGGTCAAAATGACTTTTGCTTCAGGTACTTTGAGGTATATGGCACCTGAGGTTCTAGAGGGAGCAGTAAACCTTAGAGATTGTGAAAGTGCTCTTAAACAAATAGACGTTTACGCCTTGGGTTTGGTGCTATGGGAATTAGGTACCAGATGTACCGACATGCAAAATGCAGAACCTTATCCGTATTCTCCACCTTTTTCGAAGGTAAAGAATGTCGTTTTCAATTTTGATCACTAATTTATAATAATAATAATATGTTTTAGGAAGCCGGAGAAAATCCTACGCTAGAACAGATGCAAGCTTTGGTTAGCAGGAAAAAAGTTAGACCGCTATGGCCAGTATCTTGGAAAGATACAGCATCAGCCCGATTACTTTGTGAAACAGCAGAAGATTGTTGGGATCAGGTAAACATTATTTAATTTCTAATAATCTAGAGGAATCTAAAACAATTTTTATTTAGGATGCGGAAGCACGACTAACAGCATTATGTATAGCAGAACGACTATTTGAACTACCTACATTGAAAGGTCGTATTTTACACCCCCATCATCCACCGGCAAGTCCAACTCCACTTATTAATAATAATCATCTCCACGATAATCAGTTTGACGCTTCTGTAAACACAATAGAAACTCTTCTATCACCTTCTGAAGAAAATTGTAAAAATTCGAATCAATTAGCCGTTTGCGTGACTCCTTTACAGCCCTACCAGGGCAGAAATCCTTGTATGGAAAGGAATCTACTATCGGGTTAGTATATCCTTAATATATAATTTTCCTTTTTAATATACTGTTTTACTTCGTAGGTTCCAGTGATAGTTTACTGATAGATAAATCTTCAAAACATTGCGGTGGATCCGATTCTCAAAACTTGATACCAAACGATTTTCTTAATTTTCAAATAAACTACAGAGCTACCCCGATACCATACCTCCAAAATGCGGTATACGGAATGCCCAAACAGCAAAACGATTCTTATAAAATCCCAACAAAATCCAGATTTAAATGGAACGGTATTAAAAATTTTTTGAACAGTAAGAAGAATTCTGGAAACGCTGGACCTTGTAAGGAAACCCAGGTAAACATATTTCTCGTAATAATTTCAATTCTACAACTGTTATGAACAATTTTTTTTTTAGGTCAAACTAAATAGTAAAGTGGTGAACGGTTTTGGTCAAAACGGAGTAACAACTTCCCTGTTGTCTAGAGAAAATGAAACTGTTCGACCTTCCACTTTACTACTCAAACCAGTCGATAATTCGAATACTTGCGGAGTCACCCAATTAATGAAAAGACAGAATAATCTTTCCAGACAAAGATCCTTAGATCACTTCAATGAGGTAGTGATACATTTGAACTACTTTATTCATAATATCTATATCAATTCTTGTAAACGTACATAGGTCGCTTCCACATAAATTTTAATATGTAAAAGAGTAGTTCAAATGCACATTTCGAGTCACAGTTGTAAAAGTTGATATAAAGATTTTTACTTAAAATAGTAGCTCAAACGCACATTTCTAGATTTAGCAGTACCGTCTATTTTTGATTCCACAATAATTAATATACATTTTATTATATAGGAGTAGTTCAAATGCATCTTTTGATTTGTACAGTAATCACATTTTTATCCAAGGTTTTCAAAACCATACTTTAAATTTTTTATATACGAGATGATTCGTAGCTAAATAAAAAACTTTATTTCAATATAAACATTTATTTTAATTATAAATTTTTGTAGGTGTTTTCTTCGACTAGTGATCTATCAAGACTGAAAGACCCATCTCAAAGAATAAAAACACCGGGCGATGTTCCGCCTTCGGTGCGTCGTACAAGAGGAAAAGCCGCCACAGAATCGGCCCGATTTTCTTTATACGACGACAGAATGATGGGTCAGACGCAATGGGGCAGTGCCCCAGATTTAGATACTCGAAGACAACAAATTAATGTAGCGCAACTAAACGAAGCACAAGATAAAGACAGCGTGAGTAGCTTTTAGCAAGGGACGTTTATCAATATTTTAATTATAATAAATTATATAAGCAAACAGATGGACAATGTTGGTTGTGAGCTAATTTTAAGCTGGAGTATACTAAACAAATACATAATTCGATTATTTGTATGTTATTTTATATTTAAATAAGGTTTACTACAGATGATTGTAAAGTTCTATGTAATCAAAATAATTTAAGCTGTAAATAATTAAAAGCGCTTATCAAACATAAAAATTCTTGCCAGTTATAGTTTTACGAAACATTTTATTTCTCAAAAGATACGGTTTACGATATTTCAAAAGTTTGATATAAATTTCTGAATTCTGTTGGTAGTACAAGTTTGAACTTTTTTTTTTATTTCTGCAATAGAAAATATATCAAGTATATTTCAATATTATTATCTGTATCGTCAGTTCTTCTACTCGATATTCTGAAAAATTTACTTTTTTCTTTTTAGGTCATTTTTCACCCCTAATTTCTCGTTTTTTTTTCGCCTTATCAGTATACAAGGCAATTGCTACCCTTAAATTGAGCCTGATATTTGATCAAAGTCAATTTTTGACTCATTTTGATGAATGTTAATTGAGATTCTATCTACCATGAGTCCTCGGAACCGGATTTCAATATTATTTCTTGTCTTACCACTTTTTTTATTGAAATCCTGGAAATAATTTTCTTTTTGTCTCATTTGGTCATATTTCACCGCCCAATTCATCTATTTTATATCTTATTTTCAGTACACTGCAAATGAAGGTAATTGCTACCCTTAAATTGAGCCTGATATTTAATCAAAGTCAATTTTTGGCTCATTGGATAGTAAAATGCAGTTTTTCAACAATTCACCATGAGTCCTCTGAACCGTATTTCAATATTCTTTCCTGTCCCACCACTTTTTCTTTTCTAAATTTTGGAAAAAGCTGCTTTTTGTTTTGTTATGTAATTTTTAACCCTTAATTTCTCTATTTTATATCTCATTTTCAGTACACCACAATTTAAGGTAATTGTGCTACCCTTAGAGCAAACCCATTCAACAGTCAAACGCAGTTTTCCAATAATTACTCTTTCCACCTTTTTTGCTTCCGCAATAATCAATTATGTAATAGTAGTTCAATTGCATCTTTTGATTTCTCAATAATTACATTTTTATCCATATAAATTGTTTCTATTATAAGGTTTGAATTCCTAGTTATATTCATAATTATCACAGTACCACCACATAAAAAATTATTTTTTTGTCCTAGCAGCCCATATTTGCTTGTTGATCAATTCCTTTTTATTCTACGCATTCCTGTATACTCCAATCGATTCAAATGGTCTTTTATCTCCATTTATTTTCTTAATTCTTCGTCCCTTTTTACTTTTAATGTTATACAAGAGTCCGAACTAAATCCGCAGTACTAACAAAATTTATTAAAGTAACATTAAAAATGAACGCTAATTATAATTAAGAAATTATATTAATTATATAAATGTATATGTAAGTCGTTTAAAAATATATGACAAGCAAGAACTTTCCAAATTTGAAAATTTTTTAAATTTTAGTGACCGAACTGATTGAACGAACCCAAAAGAATAATCGAAGTGTATTTATGTCAGTGTTTTTATTTTAATGAGGTGTATTTGTTTATATCTCTCATTATATTTATGTTAATGTATTTTATATCAAATTTTATTAATTGATTTTAAATCACGAAAATTATTATTATTCAAAATTTAATTTATGACCATTATAGACTGGTTTAAAAAAAAGATCTTCATACTTAAAATTAAGTTTTTCATTTGGCTGTGTAACGTTTGCAATTTTTCATTCCCTGTTTATGAAATTGATATGTAAATAAATTAAATTCATACATTACGGAAAATCGTTTTATTCATTATTATCTAAAATACTTACAGAACTTGATTATTTAAAAATTCAAATGAAATTGGAAAAATAACGAAGTAAAAAATAAACACATAACAGGAACATCAATAATCAATAAAAGAAAACAAAAAGAATACCCGGAAGTCAAGTAATCCAAGGAAAAGACAAAGAAGAAGACCGTTAAGCCAATGAATTGACCAAATATAGAAAAAAAAACAAAATAAAGGTGAAAATATGAAATAAGAGATGAATACATAAGGGAGAAACACCAAGAACTAAATTAATAGAATCATAGAACAAACAGAATAGCCAGGAAACAGGTAGCCCAAGGAAAAAACAACGAAGAAGACCGATTGACAAAATAAAGAATACACAACAAAATAAATGGGAAAAATTGAAAATGAACACATAAGGGGGGAACCCAAGGAAAAGACAAAGAAAAAGGCCGATAAGTCAATGGATTATCCAGATGCAGAAAATAAAAAGAAATAAATGGGGAAATAATGAAATGAAATTGAGATAATTAAGAATACACCAAGAAAGTAGGCGTGATGTGCTTGGACTCTATTTTGGAATTTCTGGAACCATTGGTGATAATCATACTAAACACACTGTATATTGCTACCAATACTCATAATTGGACCCTTTGATGCGCGCTTCAATAACCAATTTATCATCTTCAGAGACCGGAAGTGAATTTTACTTTAGTTAGCAGTAGCGCTAAATTCTACGTCCGCTGAATCCGATTAATGATCGCTCTTGACGTTGAAGTTAAACAATTTCCTACTTTTTACACGTTGTTCGTCGCTGAATTTCAAAAACATAACCTCACTTTTCTAGTGTAGTTTGTAGTTGCAGATACCCTGAACAACGACTTCTCTGAGTGAAAGATTGACAGAATTTGTACGTGCTCATGAGTGTTTATATAACAAACATTCGGCTGAATACAAGAGAACTAAAATTTGGCAGAATATAAGGAATAATTTTCCCATTTGAAAATTCCATGACAAGAACTAGTAATTAACTTCCTGATGTAATCGACAATCGGGTTTTCTTATTGAATGTTTTCTTAAATCTCCGTTCGATAAGTTCAAATGTTGATCATGTAAAACCCGATTTATTCATCTATGTTTAAAAAATTCGTCTGAATCTATCTCGTTCATTTTAAAATTTGTTGTAGTAAAGTAACCCATATTTCTATTCAAATTTAAGAGTCTTACCAACCAACGCCGTGTCAAATGTCTCTTTGTATATTTTTGTCTACACATTTCATACAGTGAAATAAATTTATATACATGAATAATTATAAATCGTTGATCACCGGTCAATAAAGGTTAGGTTTATAAGTTTATCAGCGTCTTAATCGCGTTTATTCTCTGCACCGCTTAAGTTTTTTCTATTTTGAAACTTTCGGTAATTATCTCAACTACTTAATGGAACGCATCCATATAGTTCAGTGTTTTGACACTGTTAACGCCACAAAACATACCAATATACCATAGATCTTTGGGTATGTTCTATGGTTAACGCTAGTCAAATTAAAAGGGGTTTAAGGATTTTGCCATATTTGTTTTTAAAAAATATATTTGCAGTTTTGCTTTTACAAGTATTAAAATAATTTGACGATGGCGGAAGCTGTTGAAATTTCAGAAAACAAATCGAGTCATAATAAAGAAAAAGGTATGGTTGTTACATTAATATATGACCTAATTATTTATATTTCGTAAACAATAGGTGAAAATATGGAATGTGCGGTTTGCCTACAAAAATGTATTCATCCAGCCAAACTGCCATGCGGACACATTTTTTGTTTTTTATGTGTGAAAGGATTCGCAAATCAGAACAAGAAATGTGCGATGTGCAGACAAGAAATACCTAGAGATTTTATAGAACAACCAAACTTATTAGAACCAGTATTATTAGATAAAACTGTAACTTTTGATGATGGATTTCAATGGTTTTACGAAGGAAGAAACGGTAAGCTTATAACTATTCGGTATTAATGTTTTTTTAAACATACACTTGATATAATTTCCTTAAGAGGACAGATAAAGTACAGAGAAGAATAAACCCCTTAACGTAAGCTTTCTTTTGACTTTAAGGTTGGTGGAAATATGATGATAAAGCCAATGAAGAAATAGAAGAAGCTTACAAATTGGGGATTCCAAATTTTAATATTATAATATGTGGGGAACTCTATAAAATTGATTTTGTAAATAACGTACAGTATCCTAAAAGTAATTCTACAAGAAAAAGATTTATCAAACGTGATAAAATGAGAAATACTGCTGTAAAAGGTGTAGCTGGTTTAAGAACCTACTTGTAGTGTATTCAATTCGTTTTTATTATAATTCTTAATCATCTTTGATTAATAAACTATTCAATGTATGGTGTATCCATTATTATAAAGAAACAATGCAATTTTCTCAACAAAATTTGTATTTAAATATTTTTTTACTATTATTTCTTTATTATAAATAAAAATACATAAGTTACAAGTATGGTTTTACTATAGCATTATCAGTAGAGTGGCCCTTAAAAATTTTTTTCTATGATGTACATAAAGGGGTTGAGGAATTTTTCAAGTTAAATACTGAAAGAAATATCAAGGTCAACACCAAAATTTAATTTATTTATTGGCAAAGTTATTAAATTATTTCAGTATTTGTCCTTTTCATGTCCATTGTATAAAAGATAGGAGCTTATCCAGATTTCATGGTCAGATATGAGTTACATGTCTTGATGTTCTTTGTGTTGTATGTAAGAGCCTGCAGGGCTTGAGTGCCCAGTCTAATGTCATTCAGTTACTGTAATGAGAGTTTGTGCTAATTTGTGTTTTATCAACATAATTCCAATTTTGTCTCTATAAGAGATCTGAGTTGAAATTTTTTAAACCATCGGGATATTCATACCACTACATCAACATTTAGTCTTCCATAAGTCACTGGTTCATATTCGGCCCGAAGTACCAAGTACCAGATAATGTATTATGTATGTAATGGGAAAATTATTTTTCTATAAGAGTTTTGAAAGATGAAAATCCAATGAGATTACTCTATTAGTGTCTCCTTCCGTTGATTCATTCTGAAAAGTTTTGCAAACAAACAAAAATATGCTTTTGATGGCAAATTTGCAGGAGGGCATATCTGAAGTCAGTACAGTTACTGAAAAATGTGAATAATCTGGAGAATTTGATAATTTAATAAATAGACTATTGTGATTTATGGTTTGCAGGTTGGTGGCAATACGATGAACGTACAAGCAAAGATCTGGAAAATTCTTATAAAAATAATGAGAAAACCTGTGAATTATTGATCGCAGGTTTTTTGTATATAGTAGATTTGGAAAATATGTTGCAGATTAGACGTAACGATCCATCTAGGAGGCGTAGAATCAAAAGAGATTTTGCGTCTGTACCTAAAAAAGGTAATTTATAAAAAAAAATAGAATTTTCAAAATGGATTTAATGCGTATTGAAATTTTAGGAGTTGCTGGTCTACACGGTAACAAACAGACTAATTATGACGAAAATCCTAATGAATTTCATGAAGTTAATACTAACGAGATAGATATAAATTTAAATGAACAAGAAGTACAAATTTCCGGAGAAGTTGAATTAGAAGTAACTTTAGATATGCTAAATGATCTGCATCTAAATGATAATCAATGATAAATTGATTATTATTCATAAAATAATAAAATTGGCAAGAAAAATCTAAATATATCTAATCTAAATACAAATTAACCGAAATTACGTGAAAAAAATTCAGTGTTACAATTGATAAAAAGCGGCTAAGCCGGATCTGTGTATAAACATTAGTTTTGTTCGTGAATCTGATTATCTTTGTTCGCGTTCGAGCTTGATTCGGAATCGGTGTAGAAAACAAATTAATTCAGTTTTAAATTTTCAATGACAGTTCTGTGGTCGCGTTCTAAATTGATTCCAATAATCGATAGCTTTGTTCGCTAGTTTGATTCGGAATGAGGAACCTATCGCACGCATATTTTAAAAATTGTAGCTCGCGTGCTGCTCAGTTCTGCATTTTTATCGACAGTTCCGTGTTTATTTTTGTGATTTTTACCCTAACCTCTAAGTTTTTCTATGTGCTTCGAGTAAGCCATATGTCAAAGTAGACGTTTTTAAATTGTTCAGAACGTGTTTTGAACAAAGAATGCGCCTTCGAATCGTTCAGAACTTATTGGGAATGTGTTCAAATTAATTCAGCATATACTGAATTATAAGATAGATAAAATATTTATTTTATTGTAGTTTCTGTAGATTAATAAATTATATTTGGAAAAAATATATTTTTGTAACTTTTTTGAAAATATTTATAATTCACTTGAATTATTTTAAATTACAATATAAAATGTTTGCAACTTTATTGTCTCATTTCTTTTTTATCGTGATTACTTATAACACAATAGAGAAACGCTCGTTGTGGTAATATTATTGGGGGAAATCGTGACATTATGTGTGAGATACAGTTTTTTTAGGAGTACCCCTGATATAGAAAAAAAATTTCTGCATGGCAGGGAAAGCGGTGATTTTTTGGATGACTTCTACCAGTGCCGGCCTTAACCAACGCGAAATATTTTTCGAAGTATCTTAAAATTACAACAGGACAACGCCACGTTTCTAATTTGACAGTTCGAGGAAACTAATAGTGTCAAGGCACCGGGAGCATTGTCTCGAAAGGTATTTGCTTCAACGTTAGAGTAGGAGGTGTAGAGAGAAGGAAGCATATCGAAATGTATTTGTTAGAGCATGAGGAGTAGAAAGAAGGAAGAATATTACATATGGGAGGAAACATCAAAAACCTACACCACCCTTGCATTGTTCGGAAACGTATTTGCTTCAATGTTGGGGTACGTGGAGTACAGAAAATGGAGATTATCTCAAATGAGAGGAACGTTGAAAAACCTGTGTGGCAATTGATTCAAGAAAATTTCAATGATTTGTGTTGTAGAAAAATATGTAGTGAGTAGAATTAACCCTAATTACCCTTATTTAACACATTTCCATGAATCTATCGATAAATTTTATATCAGTTGCAAAGAGGATTTAAAGATATTTTAAGGGGCACATCATTCGATGCACTTTAAATTTTTGTCAACGTATTTCACCGCCGTTCTATGGATGTTGATGTTATTACCGGTTATTTAGGGTGAGTACTTTCTTTTTGGGGCACAAAAAATTAGGATTAAATAAAACTAAACATATCTCAAATATTTTTTTTATAAACTGTATGTACAAGATATTTGAAATGTGTACATATTGCCTCCCACTTTTAAGAAACTATAATCTATTTATACAAATTAAAAGTGAGAAAAAAACGATGTGAAAATAACCAATCGATTAAATTGAACTGTTCATTTTATTAAAACATCTATTTTCATACAAAATGGAATGTTTTTCTTTACAGAAAATGTTTTATTGGTTATTTTCACATTATAAGTCTCTATTTATTATATACATGGATGGCTCAAGATGCTGACATATCTTAAAAGCAACTATCTATAAAAAAATAGAGTTTGTACTTAGTTTTTACACCGTTCTCAAAAAAAATAAATAATTAAACACAAAAAAAAACGAATTACTTCCAATTATATTTATATACAAAAATTCGCTTCACGAAATATGTCAACATAACGTTACAATTAAAAATAGAGCTTTTCATTCGAAGATGAAGCTTGTCAGAAGTGACGAAAAAATCGGCTCAAATATTATATTGGTAAAAAAAATTGATTATAATGGAAACACTTTAAGAAAATACGAATTTTGTGACATAAATCAATTTATATACATATTGTACTTAATGCCATATTTTTTTTAATCGATATTGGTTCACAATTGGTTATATAGAAAAAAAAATAACTGAAAAAGTATTATTGAAAAGTACAATAAAATGATTGTTAAGAAAATTTTTTCCAATTTTGACACCAGTATACTTTACAAATAAAATGAGAAATCTTTTAATAAAGTTCAATCAAAAGTTTTGATTTAATTGATGCATTTCATTTTACAATAATTACTGACATATTTGCTCCCCCTTTCAGTTAGTGGTAGTAATTATTTTTAGAAATATTACCGCATTTGTTATAGAAAAAGAGTTCGAAATGGGACTTGAAATAATGGAAATAAATTGGCAACAACAAACCAACACTACAACGTCAGATGTCATCTAGTTAACTGATACAGACCGCTCCTGATGGGAACCAATATCATAGTTAAGCGATTCCAAGTGTCTCTTAGACACTTGAAGTTCCATTAACGTATCAAATTACTTTTATTTTATATTGATGCGACTCTAACGCTTTTGTGTTAGCCCGAAGATACATTACAGTGATGAAACTTTCGAAATTGTTTGCAACAATGAAGATTATCATTTAAAACACCCACCAAAGAAGACTTGTCGGTTGCTGCATACGATTTAACTTACAATTCAAAATAAACAATTAAATCGTTCAAAGAATACAAAGACAAAAGTCATATCGGTTAAAAAAAATGGGCACAGTAAATTTGGGGTTAGCACAGTATTTTTTCAAAAAATTTAGAAAGTGTTTCCAATATCTAAATATACTTTTTACTGCTAAACATTTCTGAAAAAAAAAAAGTTACCAGATTGAAATTTGTTCAAAATATGTATATATAGAATTAGATAATCTGGGATATATGCAAAATTTGGCAATATAGGAAATTAATAATTTGTTTTTGTTGAAATTTTATCTTACCAAACAGCAAATGATATATTTGGAACATATTTCAAATACTAGTTTTCAATTCTCATGTTTGTATTTTTTCTTCTTCAAAAATTAAACACACAAAACAGTATTGCACTCTCAGCTGCAAGTCCGGTTACAAATCAACATCGACCAACATTCTGTTTCGAGTAAATAAACATATTATGGAAATTTGGGTTTAACAGTGAAATTTCAAAGCCGACAGCTTCT
The DNA here is from genome assembly GCF_026230105.1 of Diorhabda sublineata. Taxonomy (NCBI): domain Eukaryota; kingdom Metazoa; phylum Arthropoda; class Insecta; order Coleoptera; family Chrysomelidae; genus Diorhabda; species Diorhabda sublineata. The sequence goes on along the minus strand of NC_079477.1, from coordinate 1,772,025 downwards.
ATAGAACAGTAAGAATGCTTAAAGGTCAATGAGCTAACTTGATATGGATCTTTGGAAGAATTTTTTCAAGAATATATCATTATATACTTGATTAATGTATCGGATATGAAAGGTATATACTTTTAAAAGAGTTATGGTCCAAATGTTTAATAGTACTTTTCGACAAACAGCAAAAAGTATGTCGTTTGGACCATAATTCTGGATTAACAAGTTTCTATTTCATGGAAACGCGATAAAAGAAACGAAATTTCAATTTTTACGTTCATTTATTCAATTAAATATATATTTTAATCGGTCGATGTTGAATTGCATATTATAATCAAAAGACAAAAAAACTTTGTATTATCGATTCAATTCAATGATAAAAATTTGAACAAACAATTACAAAGAGTTTTCATACTTAATAGGTACATATATATATATAAAAAAAATTGTATCACTGCGAGGGCCTTTTCACAAAAAAAATCAATAAATTAATAAAATACTTTGAAATTCATATAAAATAATAGGGTTCACACAAATGTTTCTTGATTTTACCGAAAGTAAGTGGTCAAAGCTCACTCATAGTTAAATAAATTTAATTTTTGTGCTTATTTGATGAAAGGATCAATTTTTTGCCAAAATTTAGTCCAAAGTTAGAATATACAGAGTAAAATATACTTATTTCAATTTGTCATATAGGGAAAATATTTGTAGAATATATAATTTTTAGACAAATAGAACTTAGTGTGAATATAAAATAGTTTTGAGCCAAATTTTTTGGGGATTCTAATCCAATGAGGTTTACTAGTCCTTTATCCTTTCAATTTGTTCCTGTCAATACATAAAACGCCTTAAAAATTCCTGTTGTAACCGAAACGAAATGCAAATACGATAAACATTAAAAAGTAGTTCAAATGCAAGTCAAAGAATCTTTCAAAATAGTTACAGTTTAAGAATTAGGGACTGTCTTTTGACTCTTAAAATTGTCAAAAGAAGAAATAACTTTAAAAAATATTCTTGTAACCTAGGAAAACTAGTCCTTTATCCTTCTAATTTGTTTGTGTAAGTACATAAAATACCTCAAAAATTCCATCGGACTGTTATAACCTAAATATGCAAATACGATAAACTTTTCATAGTAGTTCAAATGCACGTCACAGAATCTTTGGGAATAGCCACATTTAGACTATTTATCGAGTAGATTTAGAATTCAGCTCTTAGAACAACAAATGAAAATTATATAATCATATCAAATTCAAGTAGTTAGATATCATTTAATGATGATAAAATTCGATGTACGAGTTGCTTTGAACACTCACTAAGAGATCCAAGTGACGAGACAATGAAAAAATTAAACTTGAAAAAGAAAATTGGTAGCCCCGCCACAGCACCACATAAAATTTTACACCTGCATAAGGAACCGGTTCAAATGTCTTCTAACAAACAACAATTAAATATATATAAAAAAAATTAACACGAAATTGCAAAAAATATTCTGGACCGCCTCGTGGAATTAATTAATTTCAAAAATTTCATTTTCGTACAATTTTTTTTTTTAATAATTCCACTTTATACCATAAAGTTAGTACATTCCAGGAAACGGTCGATCCTTTTTAAATTTTTTTTGATTTTCAAACGTTGGAAGAAGCATCGTTGGATGACGCCAAACGTTCAACACGGTATCTGTTGTAGGGCACATAAGGAGTCCTATTTATATCGTTATCATTTAATACACGCGTCCTGTTGGGCACTACGCCCTCGCACCTACCCATTAACCAGTCCGTGCACTGCTTCACTTGAATGTCACTAACGTGCTCACTGGTCCAATGTTTTAACCACTGCCGAAAACGACCCGCTTTTTTCTTCGTTACATGCGGATGAGACTGAAATACAAAATTATTGATCAATTTGACGTTTGTACAAATACAAAATGAAAATAAATTTTCAGGGTAGTTCAAATGCACATCACTGAATCTTTTGTACCGACTACACCTGTTGTACAGCTGGAATAAGTGTGTAGAACAAAATACACCACCATAGGGGCTGAAATTGGAGTTCTCGAATACCAAATATTCATCATCGCTATTGAAAGATACCTGGATAGAAAAAAATCATAAATGTGACATCAATTCACTCTTGAAAATCAGACAGCAAATCAAAGCACTTAGTTTCCATGACATCGACTTAAATATGACCAGAAATAACAAAGAAAACTTGCATATGGATTTCTAAGCATACAGGTATCAAATGAAATCAAATAGTCTAATATAAAACGCAAATTCTTTCTGCTGGAAAAAACCGAAGAAGAATCACTCTTCTACCGGGTAGAGCACCCCAAAAATTTTCTTCAACACATTTCTGACACTGACATCTCAATTAATGAGATAAGGTCTAGCAGAAACTGACAAGTGTAGATTTTGTGGGAAGGGGAAGAAACTCCAATCCACCCAGTTCTCGGATAACTCACAATTACAAGGGATGGTTTAGATAAGAAATTTGTAGGAAAGAAAACCTAACCTCCTTGAAACAAACTCCATTCCCCCTAGCTCTAAAATTACTCACTATTATGTGGGGTAGTTTGGATAAGAATTTTTTAGGAGAAAAAACATAATCTACTTGAAACAAACTCCAATTCACATAGTACACTCACAATTGCATGGGGTGGTTTGGTTAAGAAACCTCAACTTCTTTGGGACTAACACAGATTCTAGAATTTTTTTAAAACTCTGGAACTGGAAGATGTTGACAGTACAATAAACCATAGGGTTGCAGCACAGTGTGTCCCCTAAAACTAATCGAATTTGAATGGAAAATCATTTTGATAGAATTGCATCTCGTACACACAAAATCCTTAAGTTATTTCTTAATTTTCTATAGTAGTTCAAATGCACGTTATTTTAAGAGCAACTTAACTACTCTCAAGAGTAGAAGAAAAAGGACAATCTATGCAAAGGAAAAACCCTTTATCATATACTGAACTTTCCCATTTAGTTAATCCTATTGAATATTTTTGTCTTAGACAAAATTTTGATCAAACTACTCACCTTTCTCGCTTTGTGGAAGGCACTAATATTGTACAAATAACTATCTTTTCTGACAGTAAACATAATTTTGGAATCTTGGACATTAAATTTGCATTCAGTTTCATCGTTGACCTCATAACCGGGATGCTCCGTCTGATCTCTCTCCGGTACAGTTCTTTCGTTCAATTTCCTCTCAATGGCGTCTAGAATATTGAAATTCTCGGTATCCATCTTTTTATTTTCCTCGCTGGATTCTTCCTCCCTGTTGGACTGATGATTTCTGATTTGTCTTTTGTTCTTGCAGACATTGTTCGCTACCTAATTTATAAAAAAATAAAAACAAATATAATCGAAACGTTATAAATTTTATAATGAGAATACTAACCCTCCTTTGATATAACCTCAAATTCCTGTCCAAATATACCGGCGATCTAGGTTTCGAGTCCAAAGTAATGTCAACATAACGCTCTTTATACGCATTCCATTTTTTCCCATCGTCTACTTTTTTACCATCTTCATTTTCAGCGTCGAGTAATTCGATCGTCATACGACAATCTTCCTTGTAGATAAAAACCTTGAAACAATTCTCATCTTGGACAATCTTTTCCGCCGCCCGCTGGTAAGCTAATTCTTGGTGAACCTAATAGAGTAAATCTTTAAAATATTCATTCGAACTACTGCAGAAATCCAAACATACCCTTTTGTATGCCGTGGCGCAGGATCCTCCAGCAGCTCCCTTTTTCTGTTCCTTCAAAAACAGATCCTGACAAGACGTGGCCGTACGTTCGGTAACGCAATGTTGTAATTGCCGCACCGCATACGACACGACTTTGTCCAACGTAAATGCGACGTAAGCATGTATACCGAACATTTCTCGTAACGTATCTTCGTAAGTATTGGCCTCCATGTTACCATCGAGGAGATTCTTCACCATATCAAGAAAAGCGGGATAGTAATCTTCGATTTCGATATGGGGTTTCGGTTTTAATCGGAGTGCTATGGCCGTACTTTCCTTGCGATTCGAACGGGCTTTTGCCTCTTCGGCGGCCATTGCTACGGCCCTTTCATAAATTTTCGCCAGACGTTCACATAAAATGGCGTGTAAACGGAGGAAGACGTACCAGTTATTATTCGCCATAAAAAGAGTGTAAGCTTCATCCTGCAACATAAAAAACGGGTTATTAGTTATAAATCTGAATTTGGCAATCCTCGGAGTTGTACTAAAACTTACAGGATCGCTGGTTTGCATGTGTAAAAGCGCTTTTTGTTCTTCGTCCTTAGTATCGGTTTCCATTTTTACGGAATTGGGACTAATATCTCCCCTACCGGGAGATTTACCAGGACTCGGTCCTTCTTTCTTCACTTCCTTATCAGATTTCGGCGAACTACTTGGGCTATCATCACAATCGTCCTTATCATCTGTTTTAAGGGAGAAATTAATCGACCATTAGATACATAACATGAAAAGTTGAAATTTATGGGATTCAAACTGTCTTACTGCCACTATATTAGATGAGCTGAGGCGCTAACCTTTGACCTACTGATTCTATTATTTACTACAGACTGTTCACCATGTGCTGTAGGCTACGTGCCCGACCTCTTTTGGTTTTAAGAAGCCTTTGTCAATGGACAGTCTCATACTCACAGAAGAATTGTTTCGCTGTACCCCTCGATTACTTGCAGAAACGACAAGAGCAGTCTGAAGTGGTCATAAACCAGGTAGTGTCCAATGAGGATACCAATAACTCTCCTTATCTCATTTTCGCCGAATGCAAGTGCCCTTTGGGGCCAATTGGTAGAATAAGAAAGAAATATTTTCTTCCAGACCCGGGGTATTACTCCAAGTTATTGATGTCTTCTTGTTTTCTCCCCTCGGTTACTTGCAGAAACGACAAGAGCAGTCTGAAGTGGTCATAAACCAGGTAGTGTCCAATGAGGATACCAATAACTCTCCTTATCTCATTTTCGCCGAATGCAAGTGCCCTTTGGGGCCAATTGGTAGAATAAGAAAGAAATATTTTCTTCCAGACCCGGGGTATTACTCCAAGTTATTGATGTCTTCTTGTTTTCTCCCCTCGGTTACTTGCAGAAACGACAAGAGCAGTCTGAAGTGGTCATAAACCAGGTAGTGTCCAATGAGGATACCAATAACTCTCCTTATCTCATTTTCGCCGAATGCAAGTGCCCTTTGGGGCCAATTGGTAGAATAAGAAAGAAATATTTTCTTCCAGACCCGGGGTATTACTCCAAGTTATTGATGTCTTCTTGTTTTCTCCCCTCGGTTACTTGCAGAAACGACAAGAGCAGTCTGAAGTGGTCATAAACCAGGTAGTGTCCAATGAGGATACCAATAACTCTCCTTATCTCATTTTCGCCGAATGCAAGTGCCCTTTGGGGCCAATTGGTAGAATAAGAAAGAAATATTTTCTTCCAGACCCGGGGTATTACTCCAAGTTATTGATGTCTTCTTGTTTTCTCCCCTCGGTTACTTGCAGAAACGACAAGAGCAGTCTGAAGTGGTCATAAACCAGGTAGTGTCCAATGAGGATATCAGTAACTCTCGTCAGCTCATTTTTTCTGATGAAAGGATCTTAGGGGACCAATTGGTTGAATTATTCCGCATATGAAAGGAGTTATCTCCTATCACATTCCAATGTGATCAGATATCCAGATTAGAGTAGCTGTGTTGTTTGCTCCCAAAGAGTTGATAATCACTTTGACTCCAATTTCACGAGAATCAAGTACTTGGAAAGCTGCTCCACTGCTTTTACGATGTCATACGTTTCTGGTAGGAAAACAGAAGGTGCTGAGCCTATTTGGACGACGAATTTCGTTTTTGGTTCATATATTCTTGTCCATTTCAGAGCTATCAGTTCACTTTCCGTTTTTTAGAGCCTACCGGCTCAAAGATTGTAATTGTGACAGTAGAAACAGTTCAGTATAGACCGGATTTACTCACCATCATCTTCTCTTTCATCGTCGCTAAGTTGCTGCCTTGGATGAAAGAACAAATCGGGTACAAACTGCCTTAATAAATGTTTGATTCTCCTTTTTTCTCCTTTTTGGATACCGGTTTGTCTTTTGACGTGATGAATAAGGAGATTAGCTGCATCGTCTAAAATAGTACGGTCCTTATATTGTATTACCAAATGCGGACCGACGATAGGTTCGGCCCCTTCTTCGTTTTGTTCGTGCCTCTGTGAAAAAATTTAAAAAATCGTTCATAGCAATTGATAAAAATAAGAATTTCTCAACTTACCTCGTCGAAAATTGTCTCGATCTCGTTAAACAAACTTTTCGAACGTAACGCCTTCACATCCGTTTGTTTGAAATTAATTCCTTGATGGTCTAAACTCTTAAGGTAGTACTTTTCGTTCTGTTCCCTCCAAATTTTATTGAAACCTTTTTGGGCTTCTCTCCACTCTTCTTCTTTAGCTTTGAGCCTTCTTAATACTACAGGTACGGCTACCGCTGGATTCCTTTTTAAGCCGTCGATTATATCTTGTGCTTTATCACCGTAAATCCTACAACATCGAATGCGAATTTAAATTTTGTCCAACATTTAATCAAATAAATCAAACTTTTGGTGCAAACGGCGTTTTCATAATCATCAATAACATTAAACGTATAAAAAATGTCATTTGCACCAATATAGTTCTATGAAATGAATTTATTGGTCATAAAATGTCATTTGCACCAATATAGTTCTATGAAATGAATTTATTGGTCATAAAATGTCATTTGCACCAATATCTTTATACAAATTTGTGAGATGGAAGGAATTTACCTTTTGATAGCTCTCTGATGTAATGTAGGTGAATTTCCGCCTAGACAATCATCAAGTTTATACTTGGCAACGTCGTCTGGATTCATTCGGCTCAATTTTTTATTGACACCTTCCAAAACCCTAATAGTAGAGGCGTTTACTTCGATAACGACGTCCAGTTCGAAACGTTCGTCTTCACAACGATACATGTATTCCTCATATTGAGTTTTACGCGAACTGTACCAAAAAAAAAAAAATTAACCTCAAATATATAAATGTTATCATTAAATTTAACGCACCTAACGAACGTACTATCTTCTGACCACGTAGGAAACGACACCCACTGATCGTTCAATACTTCTTTACATAGTTGAGTCCTTCCCGAACATTTGAGTCCTTCTTGCGCTTTCGGAATGATGCAGTAACTGGCGCCCAATCTTTTCGCTGTTGCCAGATCGATTTCTAATGCGTGATCACCTTGCGGTCTCTCGTTACGAGCGACGTTGAACGGTACCGCTTCGGTTTCGTTCTGACCCATAAATTCGCGAAACCAGCGAAGTAACTCGGGAAATTTACCGAGAAACGGAGTGACGATTTGTATGAGTTCCGATTTCGAGACTATTTCTTGATTGAAGAGCGTCAGGCAGCGGAGGAAGTTGTTGTACACTTCCTGGGATCGAACCGCCTTTCGTACCTATAACAATAACAAAAGAAAATTAAAAAACGAGTCGACATATTCTGTTTGTACAAATTCACCTTTCAATTTTCATAATTAAACACCTTTACTAGTCTATTTAGATAAAAAACATAATTACCATTGTTGGATAAACAAAAGACAATGTTCATTTGGTCTAAAAGTTGCAGTGAATTGTCACAATTGTAGTACTGGACATAAAATATCCAGAAGTATACCCAATTACCCTCAATAAGAACTTCCGAAGATTAGCCACAAGGATTTGTAGCATTTCATACCCATTTATGGGTAAAATGGAACGTCTGGTGATTAGCCACAAGCATTTATAGCATTTCATACCGATTTATGGGTAAAATTGAACGTCTGGTGATTAGCCACAAGCATTTATAGCATCTTATACCCAATTATGAGTAAAATGGAACGTCTGGTGATTAGCCACAAGCATTTGTAGCATTTCATACCCATTTATGGGTAAAATGGAACGTCTGGTGATTAGCCACAAGCATTTGTAGCATTTCATGCCCAATTATGAGTAAAATGGAACGTCTGGTGATTAGCCACAAGCATTTGTAGCATTTTATACCCAATTATGAGTAAAATGGAACGTCTGGTTGATTATCCACAAGCATTTTATACTCAACCACTACAAAAAAAGAATGTTGGGTTATACCCACAAGCCTTTGGAGTGTTTAGTGTCCATTAACCACAACAGTGGAAGGTCTGATAACCATACAGTTGGATCTTGTCCATGTTTTTGATCTATAACACTAGCCAAAAGAATTTGAGGCATTTTATACCCAATAACTACAAAAAGGAACGTCTGATGATTAGCCACAAGCATTTTATACCCAGTTATAAGAAATATGGAACGTCTGGAGATTAGCCACAAGCATTTCATAACCAGTTATGAGCAAAATTGAAAATCAAATGATTAGCCACAAGCATTTGTAGTATTTTTTACCCAATTATGAGTAAAATCGAACATATAAAGGTTAGCCACAAGCTTTTGAAGCATTTTATAACCAGTTATGAGTGAAATTGAACGTCAAATGATTAGCCACAAACATTTGTAGCATTTTATACCCAATTATGAGTAAAATGGAACGTCTAATGGTTAGCCACAAGCATTTGTAGCATTTTATACCCAATTATGAGTAAAATCGAACATATAATGGTTAGCCACAAGCTTTTGAAGCATTTTATAACCAGTTATGAGTGAAATTGAACGTCAAATGATTAGCCACAAACATTTGTAGCATTTTATACCCAATTATGAGTAAAATGGAACGTCTAATGGTTAGCCACAAGCATTTGTAGCATTTTATACCCAATTATGAGTAAAATCGAACATATAATGGTTAGCCACAAGATTTTGAAACAATTTATAGCAAGTTATGAGTGAAATTGAACGTCAAATGATTAGCCACAAACATTTGTAGCATTTTATACCCAATTATGAGTAAAATGGAACGTCTAATGGTTAGCCACAAGCATTTGTAGCATTTTATACCCAATTATGAGTAAAATCGAACATATAATGGTTAGCCACAAGATTTTGAAACAATTTATAACCAGTTATGAGTGAAATTGAACGTCAAATGATTAGCCACAAACATTTGTAGTATTTTATATCCAATTATGAGTAAAATGGGACATACAATGGTTAGCCACAAACTTTTGAAGCATTTTATAACCAGTTATGAGTGAAATTGAAAATCAAATGATTAGCCACAAGCATTTGTAGTATTTTTTACCCAATTATGAGTAAAATCGAACATATAAAGGTTAGCCACAAGCTTTTGAAGCATTTTATAACCAGTTATGAGTGAAATTGAACGTCAAATGATTAGCCACAAACATTTGTAGCATTTTATACCCAATTATGAGTAAAATGGAACGTCTAATGGTTAGCCACAAGCATTTGTAGCATTTTATACCCAATTATGAGTAAAATCGAACATATAATGATTAGCCACAAACATTTGTAGCATTTTATACCCAATTATGAGTAAAATGGAACGTCTAATGGTTAGCCACAAGCATTTGTAGCATTTTATACCCAATTATGAGTAAAATCGAACATATAATGGTTAGCCACAAGCTTTTGAAGCATTTTATAACCAGTTATGAGTGAAATTGAACGTCAAATGATTAGCCACAAGCATTTGTAGCATTTTATACCCAATTATGAGTAAAATGGAACGTCTAATGGTTAGCCACAAGCATTTGTAGCATTTTATACCCAATTATGAGTAAAATCGAACATATAATGGTTAGCCACAAGATTTTGAAACAATTTATAGCAAGTTATGAGTGAAATTGAACGTCAAATGATTGGCCACAAGCATTTGTAGCATTTTATACCCAATTATGAGTAAAATGGAACGTCTAATGGTTAGCCACAAGCATTTGTAGCATTTTATACCCAATTATGAGTAAAATCGAACATATAATGGTTAGCCACAAGATTTTGAAACAATTTATAGCAAGTTATGAGTGAAATTGAACGTCAAATGATTAGCCACAAGCATTTGTAGCATTTTATATCCAATTATGAGTAAAATGGAACGTCTAATGGTTAGCCACAAGCATTTGTAGCATTTTATACCCAATTATGAGTAAAATCGAACATATAATGGTTAGCCACAAACATTTGTAGTATTTTATATCCAATTATGAGTAAAATGGGACATACAATGGTTAGCCACAAACTTTTGAAGCATTTTATAACCAGCTATGAGTAAAATTGAACGTCAAATGATTAGCCACAAGCATTTGTAGCATTTTATACCCAATTATGAGTAAAATCGAACATATAATGGTTAGCCACAAGATTTTGAAACAATTTATAGCAAGTTATGAGTGAAATTGAACGTCAAATGATTAGCCACAAACATTTGTAGCATTTTATACCCAATTATGAGTAAAATAGAACGTCTGGTGATTATCCACAAGTATTTATAGCATTTCATGCCCAATTATGAGTAAAATGGAACGTCTGGTGATTAGCCACAAGCATTTGTAGTATTTTTTACCCAATTATGAGTAAAATCGAACATATAAAGGTTAGCCACAAGCTTTTGAAGCATTTTATAACCAGTTATGAGTGAAATTGAACGTCAAATGATTAGCCACAAACATTTGTAGCATTTTATACCCAATTATGAGTAAAATGGAACGTCTAATGGTTAGCCACAAGCATTTGTAGCATTTTATACCCAATTATGAGTAAAATGGAACGTCTAATGGTTAGCCACAAGCATTTGTAGCATTTTATACCCAATTATGAGTAAAATGGGACATACAATGGTTAGCCACAAACTTTTGAAGCATTTTATAACCAGTTATGAGTGAAATTGAAAATCAAATGATTAGCCACAAGCATTTGTACTATTTTATACCCATTTATGGGTAAAATGGAATGTTCGATGATTGGCCACAAGTATTTGTAGCATTTTATACCCAATTATGAGTAAAATCGAACGTCTGGTGATTAGCCACAAGTATATAGCGTTTTATGCCAAGAATTAGCCACAAGCATTTGTGACATTTTAACGTTACACTGTTTTTACAAAAGTATCTCTCTCTTTTTGAGTGAAAAAATGGTGAACCCCACCCCCTTTCAATAATCATTTTTAATGTATATCAAATGATTTATTTATTTATTTATTTTGATATTATTTTATTTTGAAAACAATCAACTGTCGTGCTTTCTTGTACAATATTCTTCAAAGATGTTTGTATAAAATTATTTTTTGAACGGCAATGTTTACCTTGTAACAATTTTTTTTTATATTTAAATATTTGTGTGAAGCATGATAATTTTAATAATAATAAAAATAAATAAAGTTCGGCGACCTCGTGTATTTCGTCCGCACATTCTACTAAATATCGATAAAAACATTTTTTTTTTTTTTTTAATTCCTATTTCGTCTATACCAAATTGTCTGTTTTATTAACGTCACTTTACAGGTACATATGATGTTTCCCCAATCCACGTACTCCGTTTTAAAACCATTATTTTACGACTCGGTTTTACGAAAACAATGTTAACTGTGTACTGATAGCAAAATCACAACAAAGTTTGTGATGATGATGGCGCAAAAAACGGAATCTAATAAAAAATAAACATCGAACAAAAAGTATATCGAATCAATTTCTCGATTTTATTTAACGACTTAACTCTGTTACTATTCGCGTACACCTGTATACGTACGTTTTAATATCCGATTAAAATAATTTCATCTGTTTTCTCCCGATGTCCAATTTTGTGTGCGCATTTAGCATCAGTCAAGGACATACAGTGCCAGCTCAACCGGTAAACGATAAACGTGGAACAACAGTTGAAAGTTACGACGTACACCAGACTAATTCGTCATAAATGATGTCGATTTTCGTATAAAAAAAAAATGTTTATTTAGTGTGATAAAATTCGTATTTTCTAACCAAAAATAACTGAATGGAAAAATAACGGAGATATTACTAATGTGTCACTACAAAAACAAGTGGTTGTTAGATAATTTTCAACTTCAAACATACACCCAAATGTACTACAAGTAAGTGTAGTGTTTGTTACTGCAGGATAGGGTGTGTAAAAGGGACAGAAATTCATTATTATCGATAAATTCACAAGCCTTACAGACATAAAATGGCGGGGATATATAATATGAGCGGTAGATCAAATGTACTAACAATCATAAATAGGACAAACGTTTTAGAATAACAAAAAAAAGCAATGTATTTGATGGCAGACACACATCCCCTTTCAAAACACTCAAAATAAAATTTTTTTGGCAGATCTTACATATTACATCCCTTTCTGACACTTATTATAAACTATGAACGGATTTCTAATTTGATCAATGCAATCACACGTTTTTTCAAGATTTTTTCACCTTTCTAGCTACATAATATGAGTGGTAGTTCAAATGTACTATGTACTTTTAAGATTATTGCCACTTTTCTGGCTACATAATATGTAGTAGTTCAAATGTACACACTATCATAAATAGTGCCAATGTTTTAGAAGTAAAAAGTTTTTGATTAAATAGGATTTAATTTTTAAAGTAAATATCTGAATAAATTTACACACTGATCATACTAAAAAAATGTTAATACTTCAGAAAGTTATGAAAAAATGGTAATAGTTCAATGTGAATGGATAAAACAAATGAAACAACTAAAATAAAATTTTACTTTGAACAATATTGCCTAGAATCAATATAAATAAAAAATTAATTATATAAAACTCATCATAAGACCTATACAGACTTGGGGAGGTTCTTTCGTGGGGCATTTTATGCAAAAAAAGTTCTAAACCATAAAAAATACCTCCTAATACATATTTGATATAACAAATCTAGATCATTGAATAACAATTGGGGTTTCCGCTGCTGAAACTCCTACAAAGATGTCAAAAGATACAAATAATGACCATTGTGATGGGATCAAGAGGTGAGAAACAACCACACTTTTAACTAATACTGTATATCTTTCATATTGTTCCAAACGGCTAATATTATATAAAAAAAATGAGTTATGAAAAGTTCATTCTACATCTATAGTAATGAGCAGTAGTTCAAATACACAAGTCCTACAAATATTTAATAAAATATAAATAATGACCTTCATGATGGTATGAAAGGCTAAATAAAAGCCACAATTTTCACTGTTTCCAAAGATGACACTTTTGAGTCTTTAAAAAATTCATAAATACCAAAAATATGTACATAACAAACACTCAAAATGTTTTAGGAACACCGATTATCATTTTTCACTATTATTAAGGTAATTAAGTTTCAAATGTTTTAAAAATTAATGTTAATTGGTGAAATTGTTTACATAATACAAGTAATTAAATAAATTTTGTATTAATGTAGCAAATCTAATCGAAATACAATGTTAAGTTTCGAATACCATCTGCATTCGTTTTACAGTCTACTGAACATGAATTCAAATAAAAACCGATGACTATTATACAGTCTTAAGATATTTGAAACATAAATAAGACCAACGTTTTAGCATATATAAGACCCCCAAGGTAATATTATCAATTTTTTTCGTGTTTCTAGCCACATAATCCGAGCAGTAGTTCTAATAACCCAATATTATAAAAGGAAAGCACTCAAAAAAGCAATTTATTTGATTGCTGATCTTATAGAAAATCATAACACGTATACATCCCCTTCTGACACCTATTATAAGCTATGAATACGCTTATAGATAGCATTTTTCCATATATAAGGTCCTAAAGATCAGGTAATTAAATTTTTTACGTTTCTCATTCCATATAATCTGAGCAGTAGTTCTAATGATCCACTAAACATAAATAAGGCCAATGTTATGAAAGGAAAACGCTAGAAAAAGTAATCTATCCCCTTCTGACAGTTTTTGTCCCCCTAGCCATATAATATGAGCAGTAGTTCAAATGCATCAACACAATTAGGGCCAATTTTATAAAAAGGAAGCACTAGAAAAACCAAACTGATCTTTGGAGAGTTTGAAAAACATTAAATTACATCGGTCACATATTAAAATGAGCAGTAGTTCAAATGCATCAACATAATTAGGGATAATGTTATAAAAGAAAAGCACTAGAAAAACCAAACTGATCTGTTGGGAGTTTGGAAAACACATATTAAAATGAGCAGTAGTTCGAATGCATCACCAAACATATATATGGCCCAAATTTCAAAAAAATCTATTTGGTAGTATAATTTGTTTACAATTTGATAAAACAATGAAAACTAGCAGCTCTGAAATTTTATAAACATTTCTACGGTCGATTAAATATAATGAAAACTTTCACTCCCTATCTCCAAAATACTTAAGCCACGTTCAAGATAGAATAAATATATTTAAACATTTATATTTATAGAATATGTTTACTGGAGGATATAATAACGATAATGACATACGTTACAAACAAAAACAAACTTTTCATTATGTTTGATACGATTTAATAAAATTATGCTGTTTTAATACGATTATCTTCATGAAAATGGAAGATTCATAATATTAAAGAAAATATTAAGTAAGAATTGGAAAGAAGAAGAAAAGATCAGATTAAATATATAATAAATTATAGATCTGTAGTTCGTTTGTATCGTTATCGATAGGGGGATTGTAAAGGAAAATCCGGTAAATAAAATTCATTGTACTGTTTAATTTTTTTCGGCAATATAAGAAAAACTAATTATTTTTAATAGTGCAATTAATGTCACTGAAATATAATTTTCAGATAAAAAAATGTCGATTTTATATTTATGTTAATGCTGCACCTATTTTGTACTATTTTTTAATTTCCCCAACATTATTTATATTATAATTATGAATCAATGCATAAAAACATAAACATTATGTATAATATTATGCACTGATAACTCACCTTATCAAAAAACGCATAATCATTGAGTGTTCCATACTTCCCAGCTTCGCTGAGGCTAACATCTCGACAAGTGGAAGAAATCTTGTGTTTTTTAGGAGGCGGTTGATCTCGATGTTGATAACTGGAATATGGCGGGGATCTTTTAACTGGCCCCCCAGCGATATGACTGGGTTTATGTTGAACGCCATGTCTTTCCAGCATATGATCACGGTTATACGGTTTCACTGGAAGTTTTTTGACGGAGTTTGAGTGTTCCGAAACTGGCACCTGTAAATTACAATCAACATTAGTAATTAGGTATAAGAAAATTAGTTTTAACTAAATGTTCTAACCTGGTTGGTATGACTGGTGGCATCTGGTAAAAACTGCCCGAATTCTGTCAACAGATCACTTTGATTTTCAAAAAGTTTTGCTACTTGACTGTAAACTTCTTGCTCGGTTAGATGTTTTATGCCACTAGATATGCTCGATGACTCCTTCAATGTGCGCTGTTCCTTTTGATAAGTGTGCAAGATTTCCAAAAATTTCTTATACTTCTCTGGTTGTCCTTGGAAGCGGTTCTAAAAGAGACATTTTTAGATATTTCAATAATGCCTTCAATACTACATATAATGATAAATTTAAAATTTCACAAATACAAATTACTACTACTACCACTTCTCTGCGATTATGAAATGAGTATGATTCATAATTTGGTTGAATTGTTTATTAACATAATAAACAAATTTTAGTGATTCAATTTTTTTTTCTGTGCCAAAATGAGTTCAGTGGGTAACTATTTGAAAACCTGTAACTGCATAAACATAATAAATTCTGAATTAAAAATAAAAATAAATGTAAAGCATTTCAGCATGTGTTTGATTAACCCAATGACTACTTTATCTAACCTAACGTGTAACGATTTAAAATGAGTAAATCATTAATTGTTTCACACTTGCAAGTGATAGTGTTCAATAAATTACAATGACACTTAAGTACGCTAATAAATTAATATGTTTCAAGTTTTGGTAGGAAAACGGATTAAAAAAATCTGGAGAATTTTTTTAAAAGTAGCATATTATCTAGAAAAGTGGGTAAGGAACATTGACTCTTAAAAATTATTAAATTAAGAAAATTCTATACTAAATTATTGAACTGATCATAAATTTGGATTCAAAGCACATAATAGAGGTGAAAATAGCAGCCATAACCTAAAAATTACATTACTTCTTTGTAAAATTATTTTTGAATTTCAATGACATCTTTTAGATGATATCGATTGATTTTGTTATTCAATAAGATATTTCTGAAAGTCATAAGCAGGTAATAATTATCCTAAAACAACCCCTGGACAGTTTAATTATGTGAAATCTATTTTTTTTATATAAATAAATGTCTGGGGATGATTTGAGGAAAGAAAAATGAGCTTCAAGTATACCTCCTATTTTTTTATTGAACAGATTGTTCCTGAATGCCCTAGGTAGGTAATAATTGTTTTGAAATAACACTTGTGCATTTTGATCTTAAGAAATCTATTTAAAAATTGTCTGAAGATGATTCAGGGAAAGACGAATAAGCCATAACCTTATTTTCAATGTTTTTATTGAATAAAGTGTTCCCAAATAATGCTCTAAACAGGTAATAATTATTCTAAAACAACCCCTGTACAAATATATCTTGAGAATTTTTTTTTTTCGATAGACAAAAATCCGAGGATGACATAGGAAAAGAATCAATGAGCTAAGATACGTAATTAATATTTCCCCTGTAACTTCAAGTCTTCTAGAACTATTTTGGACTTACTAAAAGTTGCAAGGGCCTTAGCTAGAGGATCCTTAGAAGAATCTGAATACCCCGACAGTCCTATGGACCCAGAGCCCCCCCTTGATGTAGCTAAAAGTGTTGCTGTTGTGTATCTCAATGGTCCGCTTGCAAGGAGGTCTCGGCAAAGATGGATAGACACCTGGCTTAAGACAAGCAAAGGCACACTTTGTTGGACCTTGTGCGTCTACACCAAACAACTGCTCCAATTAGGTTTTAACCGGACACGGTCATTTAAGGCACCATCTCCACACCATGGGCATTACGGACGATCCGGAGTGCAGCTGGTGCATGGAGGAAGATGGTACGGCAAACCACATCATCTGTGAGTACTCAGCACTACCACGAGCGCGATTCAAACACTTGGACAAGCCTCACAACTTGCCTAATGACTAGCGAAACCGCCTGATCAGCTTTTCAAAGGACATTGACCTTTAGTAACGTCAAGTCGGGCACGAGGGGTCAATGACCTCTTGGCCGTCCACAATGCCACTATAAACTATGATTTCCAACAGTCTCAGTAAGAGGAACAGATTGCTTTGTAGTTACCTCACTGAACAGTGATTCAGAACAACTTTTTTTAAAGTTATAGTGTATAGAGTGTATGAAATATATTTAGAAAAAAATATGGAATGTGGTTCAATGAGGATTACTGGTTTTATATTCACTGATTGAATAAGTGAAAAAGGTTCAAATATTTTTTTTTAATGTAAAAGTTCAGACTGCACTATTTTGAACTTTTATTTTTCGAAAGGCCTCATCTCTGAGAATCGTGGAGCAGCAATTTGCAATTATATTTCGTGGAAAATTTGGTAAATAAATCGAAAAGACTCACGACATGATTAAGGAACCCTACGGTGATGCGGCCATGGCTAGATCGGGTATTTTTGAGTAACACAAGCTGTTCCTGGAAGGTAGGGAAAAAGTGAAAGCACTACTCAAACATAAAACTTAACCATGAGGAAGTTTGTGCCATGAGCGTTATCAGAAGAGCAATAGACCAACCGGAAAGAGATCTGCCAGGAGTTTCTTAACCCCTCATCTTTTTTTTGTCTATTCCTGGGAATACAATCGACGCCCAAGGGGGTCTGGCAAAGGCTGCTATTTTGAAAAATTCTAATCGGTTTTAATGTTTTTCACATACGGTTCATATTATTCCAGTACAGAGCTGGAATGGTACTAGAAAGATGTAAACCTGTACCGTTCCGGGGGGTCCAATCCAATCCGGTTGATTGGAATTGTTTGTTCGTACAGATACCTCTTCGGAATTTTGTAAATACAAAGACACGTACCAATCTGCTCAGCAAAACATCTTTGACGGTACATAGGTAGCAGTTTTTTAACGACTGGAACAACGTGGACGATATAATCCAGTCGAGCGCTGGAATAAAGTGAACCTCAAGCTTACGGATTACGCTTTAACAGCTCACTCTACATCAGCACAAGTTGAAACGCGTTATAAAGAAAATTTATGACAACTTACCTTAATTTTGTTAACGTAATTGATGGCGTGATTGAATTCTACTGGTTGATTCTGCGGCGTGTCCGTGTTCCCCTGGAGGGCGTGAGTAACCGCCGCTTGAGCTGCAGACAACGACAGAGAACCGTAAGTGAGCGGCGGAGCGCCGTTACCCCCGTAAGAAGGGGTGTGATGAACCATCGGCGGTTGTTGCTGAGGTTGTGGCGCTGGTGGTGGTTGAGGTGTGACGGGCGGGATGTGTTGAGTAAACGACAGCGGTTGGGAGCTCGGCGGACCCGGAGGCGGTTGTTGACCGGACACATTTATAGTTCCTGAACCTTTTAAAATCATAGCCGAACGATGTTCTTGCGGTCCCGAGTTGATAGTTCCGGTCGGACTCGGCATACTAACGGACACTTGGAACGCGTAACCCTGATCGTTACGTTGCACTTCGATCTTATAACCCGGAGGGAGAAAAGTATTGAAACCGACGATCAATTCGGGAAATCCTTTAAACAGATTCGACACTCTAGTTATAACACCCGGGGTGTCAATACTCTGACTCTTAAACTCCTTCATAATGTCCAAAAAATCGTTGTAAACTTGCGGTTTCGATCCGAATTTGTACTTGACCAGATCCAGATACGAAAGCGCATCTTCGACCTTCAACCGTTGGAAATTTGTGGTATTGGACGATTGTTGTTGCGCAGATTCTTGGAGTCCAGCCCCAGATGGTGAACCGCCGGCAGTGCGTAACTGGGAATGTCCGCCGATTGGGATGGACATCGTCGGTGGTTTAAGAGAATGCGGCGCGGTGGCCGACGGTAACGAATGGCCATAGCTGACCGGCGGAGCGGGAGGATATAGTCCAGATTGCATGCCTTCGCTCACTACTTTCACGGTATTCGCGGAACTGTTCGCCGAATATAAAGACGCAGTTACCACATTGGACAGCGATTGACGATAGAGGGCGCCGCCCTGACCGATACCGCCGCCAGACAAAGGAGGTTCGTTTCCTTCTTTCACGGTCTCATCCACGCGCAAACGTTTCATTTCAAATTACATTTGGGCGGCTGCAACAAGACAAGACAAATTCTAATTCAGTAACTCGACAAACCAAAAAAAAAAAAAAAACTTTTAGGTTATAATAAGGCCACTTTTTTGTTATTAACAACTGTTTTTACTGTTTTTCAAATCTAATTTGGCATCACTGTTAGGGACGAGGACGGAGAAGGACCTGACCTAGAGATGGCGGTATTTGCTTGAAAAATACCCTCTGCATCAGAAAGTTACCGATCTGTACAACATATATTTCAAGTTTTAAAAACGCCACGTTGTTTAGTATGATACATATACTTTTATTTGAAAACTGAAATTAGATTCTATTCTGGTTAGTAGAGTTTAAACGAGATAGTACGACCTGCAAGGACCAGCATCGCGGTTTTTCGACCAAATAAACTGACGATTCCAGAAATGTCGAAGAAAATCCACAAATCGGCACTGGAAGATCGTCGATCGAAAGTGCGCGAACTAGCAGACATTGTAGGCGTTCTAAAAAGTATGATACGTCGTATGGGATGCCACGTTTTGCGCCGTTTGATCTATCACTTCATACTCCAAACAAAAAAACCAATCAAAACATTGAACTGAAAAGAGAGAATCGACTCCAAAGAAGGTTCCATCTGCAGGCAAGGTCATAGTATCAGTTTTTTGGGATAATTTTCATTGACTATCTTGATAAAGGAAAAACTATCAACTACTAGAATTATACGAACTTATTGCGACGTTTGAGCGAAGAAACCAAGTAAAAACGGTCGGAAGACAGTGATGTTTTATCAAAACAATGCACCAGCTCACACAACCGTTATTGCAATGGTCAAATTTAATTAATTAAAGTTTGAATTACTACTTCATACACCCTAAGCGCCAGATTTAGCATTTGAAAAGGAATACCGAACCTACTGAACATCTATGGGAGCTAAAAGGAGAGAATTTTTGTGTTTTATTTGTTGGATCAGGTACTTTTAGAACCATCCTCGTATAACTACTTTGTAATTTGTTTGAAAGTTTTTTTTTTGTAATAACAAAACTTTCTAAATGTATCGTATCCTATCAAATCAATATGCTTTTCATGATTCATTTTAATGATTCACACGCCTACTTTATTACAAAAAATGAGGTTTCAAAACAATCTTACATAAATAAACGACAAGAAATTCTAAAGATTTTTTTTTTGTAAAGCTCATTGTATAATTTACATCTTCGTAAAATATTTACTTATTCAAATTTATTATAAACATACCGAGTGTCCATATATGAAATATTTCAATTATCTAAATAAAGTTCTGCAAGATTTTTGAAACACTTTGTATTTAGGTGTAACAATTTTTACAAAATATACCATTAAAAAGTGCTGTATAAACAACAAAAGGGCGTACCCAGGATCAAAAATACAATTTTAAGAAAATCATGCAGTACTTCATCAACTAATTCATTACAATTATTTGTTTGTAATTTAATTTCCAAGGACGAAATAAATGAGATATTCTTAATAACTGATAAACTAATGGTTCCTAAATAAGTCTTTATAAATATATTTCAATTTTTTTCTGCCATTTTTTCCATCAATTCAAAATCTGTCCACCTTAAGAAAGGATAATCACTCTCAAATTTCACTTTACAATTAAATACTCAACTAGAAAGAGCATCATGATTTCAGGAAATATTTTAAACAGTAATTGTTTAACTAAATGTGGCTTTTCCTTGTTCACATCAATCTCAATTCAACAAACTGGTATGTTTATCAAAATTAAATCCAATTTCCTTCAATATCGACTTAGAAAGTATCTGAATTGGATAGTTTTAGTATCTTTCAATAAATTAATTATTTCAAAGTTATTTTTTTGGGTGAAAAATTGCTTGAAAACAGAATAACTCCGAACTATGATTATGTTAGTAATAATGTGATATGCATGATTGATCAATACTTCATTCAAAATTTGACTAACCCAAATGCTCGATTTTAAAATATTCAATTTCAGTTTAGTTTAAACAAATTCAGTTTCCAAGGATACAAGAAATGAGATTTTCTAAATTACTCGTTCCTTAATGACTGGGAAATTCTTTATAAATATATTTCAACATAAAAATGGCAGTGAATGGAAACTGCGTTATATTAGGATTCGATAGATGCGAACGAAATATCTAATTATTAATCAAATATGATTTAAATATATAGATATTAATGAAATATCAATTTCATAACGATAGATTTAGGTTATTTTTTAAGTAGGAAAAAAGTTGTATGAAAATACCTTACCACGAAAAGGAAAATTCCGTGTAATTTCCAAAAATAGTAGAAACCTCTCACGTTTATCATATTTAACGAAAGTTTTAAAGTGTAGTGCACAAAACTTGACACAAAACGTTCAAATGAAGCCGACATCTGCCATGTTGAACTGCTAGAGTTCAGCTGATTGGTAAAGACACGCCCACTTATTTATTTCAGGCATAAACAAAACCGGTAGCGGTAGCGTATCCTAGTGATCATTTGAACGCCTGATTCTCGTTTTACCACATCGTGAATTTCAAACAAAAATCACAACGTTCAATAAGCCTTTTACATTGTTATCATTGTCAAAATCATAAATCACTTTATATAAAAAACAAACTATATTTTAAAATATTAGATTTCCGAAAAAGTACACCGCAATAATCAGATAGGTATGATGAATTCGAACCAAATATACTACGTTACGTAATAAAAATAAAGAAACATGTTTAGTGTAGAGTGTATAATAGCGCGCGCAACCCAAGCCCAATACCATTGGCTGTGTTAACCCTAATATTATCCCGGTTGCGCAATTTGACAATACTGCAATCTGCAATTTCTGGATAATCTGCACGAAACTTAAAAGGCGTTGCACCTGAAATAATATGAGTTACGCCGCGAAACCGACGAAGAAAGTCCGAGATTATTTTTTTATGTATTCATTTAGCAACAGTTAACTTTCCCGTTTGACCTTGACTAAGTGTTCAGAAATTATTACGGAGATCAAAAAATGTGTGACATTTGTTTTAGAATTACAGAATAACATTACGATTACTATAAAATATTCGGACGCGAGATACCCCATACACTTTCCCGAAATCTATTTTTAGATGAACCTATTCGTAGTTAGTTGAAAATCCATCTGCTAAATCAGGTGTCATTCGTGTAAAGAAACAAAATTATTTTGTAACGCATTGTCCTCAAATTAAACTTACATTTTCGTCAAGTACCAGTCAAATGATACATTTTCCATATCGGGCAGTTATCGAACCACGCCAAGAGCAATAACATGCACCACAAGTACAGTATCATCCTTTCGGACTATTTAATACGTCGCACAATCATGATTGTAGAAGTATAAATTTACGTATGCGATACGAGAATGTATGTCCATAGCTTGGCAACATCGTTTGCCCTCCAATATTAAACCTACGTTGCCGTTGTTACAGGGACGATCAAAAACCATTATTCCGAGGTTTTTAATATGAGTAATGGGCGTAAAAAGACAACGCCGCA
The DNA here is from genome assembly GCF_026230105.1 of Diorhabda sublineata. Taxonomy (NCBI): domain Eukaryota; kingdom Metazoa; phylum Arthropoda; class Insecta; order Coleoptera; family Chrysomelidae; genus Diorhabda; species Diorhabda sublineata. The sequence continues at coordinate 1,749,347 of NC_079477.1, read as the reverse complement.
AAAAGAGTTCGCTCCCGCGAGCCAAGAAGAGAGCTCTCCATTGGATAAACGACGAATCGATAGGAGAGTGGAAGGGTAGGGAACCGGACGCACACAAAGCGCTATTGCCAGCGGTTACTCTAAACAAAATGTTCGTAAAGACGAAAATCGCTTGCAAACCTTTGTCAGTAAACAAATACAAAATGTTACGAGAATATTTCATAACGAGTAGTATGATGAAGGCATAATGGAAATTTCTAAATTAATAATCTGAACGGTAGACGAAATATGTTGATTTGCTATATATAAATAGACGAAATTTAAATTAAATTGCCAATTGGCATTTAAAAAATCGTGTTGCTTACTAATCTTTTATAACACGCTTTCCGCGGTTGCCAGGTCAAGTGTTCTCGACATCGCCGACAACAAACATCTCACTAAATTTGGTATTAATAACAAATTTGTTTATTTAAAACAAAAGATCCGAAAAAAAAATATTTTAGACACCTCACCTCCCACTTTGAAAAACATATGAACTAATTTTAGATATTCTACAAAAGCATTATAATGAGGTAATTATGGAAAATGACTATTAAAATTCATTACTTTCGATAAAAAACCGAAATAATACCGTCTGGATGCCAATAACCGTAAATTAGATGATAAAGGAATGAAAAATATGTCACTCACCTCGAAAAAGCCACTTCTGAGTTGAATTTTTCAATAAAACAGCTTTCCACAGGCACAATACTACTTTTTAACAATAATATTGCGTTTTCACAATAAATGAACAACTTTACACTCAAATTCATGAAAAGAAAATTCTGACACATTATGTTCTACCTCTTAATACGGTGACCGATTGGCGACTGGCTGCTAGCAGTGCTTGCCTGCCTGTTTCAGAATCCTCAAAGCTTGTTTGGAACAGTTCATTTTATTTGGGGGGACAAGTCACGTTACAAAAATTTTTAAAAAACCAAATATTTCTATAGTTTTTTCATGAAACTATATAACAAAGAACCTTTTTAAATGATTACTGGTATCTAAATTCACCTACAAAATAATATTATATAGAAAATATTATATTTACAGAAATTAGAACTCGATGCTTACTCCCCTATACCGAGTGGACTAATCTGAATGTAGAATCGTGGATGATCGACGGGAGTGCGCCACTGTACCGAAATTTCAAAAAAGGCGCGTATCGTAAACTTAAGTATGCCATAAAGTTCCATAAAACTTGAGATAAAACTTTACAATAAAATATGTTGGAAACTATACTTGATCAAATTCTAGTTATATACGCATATATCACAGGATATACTAGTGAAACGTGGATCAAAATATTTAATACGATCGATTGGCACGCCTGAATTTTTTTTTAATAACCAATTAGATGTGAGGTACGTGTCAAACGGCAAACAAGTAAGTACAAATTATTTAATAGTCTTTGTAGTGCAAGAAGAGTTAGTTCATATTCATAATGAAATATTTGTGTTTAGTATTATCGTTTTTTTATTTCCATTCGGTAAAAGCACAATCATTTGCCACAGATACAGAAATTGATCCAGCGGAATTGAGATGCTTAGGTTAGACACCAGCAAATTTTGATACAGATATTTTCCATTTCGACGTGGATAATACGTGGTATAATCATGAATATTACATTCTTACAATTTCTTTTATAAGTTACTAAATAGTTTTATTTGTATTTATAATTTTATCTTATGTGTATTTCTGCTTCTGTTATGTTTTTTATGTATAAACTAAAATTATCTATTCTTCTATACATCACAATTTGTGTAGCTATACGTCCTATATCTTTTTATTTTATAAAATTATCGATTTTTTTTTTATTTTGCAAGCAGGTCGCATGTACAATTGGGATGTTTTTATTAAGATTTTAACGTCATTTAAATATTTAAAAAGATTCTGGATATTACAATTTTTGCCAAGTGCTTCTTCTATATTGTTATTAAGGTTGTTGTCTTGATTATTGAAATTTTGAAGTCTATTATTAGGTGTTTTACAGTGATTTGTGTCATGCATAGTTTACATTTTGGGAGTTCACTTTAAGTAATTAAATAACTTTCACTTATTGAATGCTAGGAGACTATTGAATCTCTTTTAAATGCTTTATTGTTCAATAAGATAAAAGATTTTTTTACGTTTTATTAATATTTTTTCTAGTATGTGAAAAAAGTATTTATGAAATAAACAGAGAAGTTAACAAATTAGATCCAAATAAAAAAGTTGATGTGGGAGGATATCGGCTCGATGCACAAGGCAATTATGAGCACAAAACCGTACCGCAAACCAAATCTGAACTAGCCCTTTCGGAAATAATCGAAGGAGTATGTAACAAAATGGATAATTACATTCGTGCTAAATGGAAGAACAATGGGTCTCTTACTCTACTAAATATGCTTACCGACATTGGTACTATGAACCCAGATTGGTCTGATGTGGATATTATACAAGATGGTGATCTCAATAAAAGCCTCAAGTTTTATGTTAGTTGTTTATTTCTTTTGTGCTTGTTGTATACTAAATATTTTTAATTTTTAGTGCGAGGGCATTATGGAAGAACATGAAGAGGAGATTATAACGTTGTACCAAAAAGGAGAGACTGATGTATCGAAAGCCTTTTGTATTACACAGTCAAATATATGTACAGATTTTAAATCCCCTAAACTGGAACTTTGATTGTAAAATCTTTTTCTTTATGATAAAATAAACTTTTTTTTGGTTTTTCTAGAGTATCGTTTTATTTATAAAAGCTCCAATGAAAATATTCATAAATAGGAGGGAGACTTTATTCATGTAGGGCGAGGAATATTTTAGACCTGGTCTTGATATAGGAAAATTTTTCCTCTGCAGAGCAGGAATTCCAGAAAGTCATTAGTTGGGTTTTTTGTGAATGGAATGGGGACCTTATTCACGTAGGGTAAGGAATATTTTAGATTCGGCCCAGATATAGGAAAAAATTTTCTCTACAACGCTTAATTTGTGGATTTAATAGAGTATGGATATAGAAAAGGCTCTTAAAAGCAAAATTTCTCGCTCTAACGGCCTTTATCGATATAGAAGGAGCTTTTGACAACACTTCACATCAATTCATCTAAAGGGCGTTAGAAGAGCGGAAAGAGGAGAACCCCATTTGAAATTAGATCCATGCGCTGCTATAATATCGTGTACTAACAGAAATATTCGGAAATACTTCCACTGTCACTACAGTGAAGGGCTGTTAACAGCGCTGGATTTACAGTTCTAGGCTACGAGTATTATCTAGTAGTGATAGTAAAGGGAAAGCAAATTTAGATTAGAATATTTCAAATTTGCCGCCGCAACTAGGATCAAAATGGCAACTTACGGCATTAGTATTCTCCCTTCCATATCTTTGTCGGAGAGACACTTTTCATATACACATATTCCAATAATTTGCCGATTTTTCACACAATTAGCTCAGTATCCATGTTTACATAAAATAAATCTCATTTAAGGTAAGATAAATCATTTATCAGATGGTGGATCCTAATCCACAATCAGGTTTTGATCACAGTTTCCTAGTGTCGCAATAGTTATACTTATAAATTAGTAACTGTATACTACTAACTGATAAGACATATTTTAAAACAGAAGAAAATGTTGTTGACATTTTACATTTTTAATTTGCTATTTTAAAAACAGTTCATTATAAATATATAACCTAATCGGTAATTAAGTCAATATATTTAATTATCGTTAAATTAAGAAAACGTTTTAAGATTATATTTTATTAATACAAAAAAAAAAATAAAATGAATTCCCAAGTGTCACCTTATAGTACTGATATATCGGAATACCAAACAATATCAATTTTAGGTCACTGTTTTGATAATAAAGCAATTGTCCAACTTGCCAAACATTTACCTTCTGGAATAATGATTGCTATTAAGAAATTTAACATTGATAAAATAAAAGAAGATATTAATTTACTAGAGGTATTATTACATGAAATTTTGCTTGATAAGTTTTTTACGTACACCTTCTTTTTAGAGTGAAATTATTTTAACTAAACAATTAAATCATCCAAATATTTTACCTTACATTTCTACATTTGTTTTTGGTCCTGAAATATGTGTAATTAGTCCACTTATGGCTTATGGTTCTTGTAGAGATCTATTAACAAGACATTTCAACGAAGGATTATTGGAGACCGCTATAGTATTAATTATAAAGGACATCCTATCGGCGTTAATTTATATTCATAAAAAAGGTTATATTCATAGGTAAAACAACATTTTTAAATTAGTTAATAAAATATAAAAACAAATATTTTAGGGCTATCAGGGCTAGTCATATTCTCATTTCCGACACTGGACAAGTTTGTTTAACAGGATTACGGTACGCTTGTCCTATTATAAAAAACGGTAGATGGCAACGGAGTATTCATTCTTTTCCAAGTACCACAGAAAAAAATCTAAATTGGTTAAGCCCAGAATTGTTAGAACAAAATTTACAAGGTATGAGGAAACTTTTCTATAAATTTTTTTGGTACCTTTTAATAGAAATGTTTTAGGTTATAATGAAAAATCTGATATATATAGTATTGGTATTGTGATATGCGAATTAGCGAATGGTTCAGAACCTTTTTCAGGAATGTCAAAGACACTGATGTTGACAGAAAAAGTGCGTGGTTGTGCTCCTCCACTATTAGATAGAACTACCATACCCAGAGATGAAAATTTAGATTGTGGAGGTAAAAAACAAAGAACTATTATCAATATTTATTTAGGTAATTTGAACATTTGATGTAGTTAAGAAAAGTTTCATATTTTTAATGATATTCTACTAAAAAAAAAACAACTTTGGGTCCTGGTTAATAAATCATTTATGTAATAATAATTTTGGTCTCTAATTGAACTATATTCATACTGTTATGCAAGCAATATATTCTTGCAGAGTCGACTTAAGCATGAGACATTTACAATCTTTGAGACAGTGAAAATAAACGAACATTAATGAACTAGATGTATGCTGATTCCATGATTTTGTATATTTTTGAATAACTCGAAAACTAATGAACGGATTTTCACCCAGTTTTCACCAATGGATAGAGTGATTCATAAGGAAAATAATGATGTATGATAAGAAAAGGTTTCGTGGAAATTGATGGAAATAAACACACATTAATGAGCTAGATGTATACTGATTCCATGGTTTTGTATATATGTAAATAAATCGAAAACTAATGAACGGATTTTCACGCAGTTTTCACCAATAGATAGAGTGCTTCATGGGGAAGATTTTGATATACAACATGTTAAAGTCTGGTGAGAATTTAAGAAAATGGTTACATGTTATAAAACAAAATCCTCGGTTGCATTTGTGGTTGTGTATATCCCTGATTAAGTCAGAAACTTCTGAACGGATTTTCACGCAGTTTTCACCAATAGATAGAGCGATTCATAAGGAAGATTTTGATATATGATGAGTCAAGGTTTGGTGGGATTTAATGAAAGTAAACACACATTAATAAACTAGATGTATGCTAGTTCTATTGTTTCAATAATCAATATAATTATACTGGTTAATAAATTATTTATTAACATATTGTAGTTTGTCCTGTTTCAGGAGATATGGAAATTAGTCAGAATATTTTAAACCGAAGATTTAGTGACAATTTACATGAATTAGTTGCTCTCTGTTTTATGTGGGATGTTACGGAGAGACCGACCGCCACTCAACTACTTAATCATCCAATATTCAAGACTGTTAGGAGAGCTCCACCCTTACCGGAACTACTTAAACCGGCTCTACCTTTAAGCGATAGAGTCGGCATCGATACAGACGAAATTGAGAATTTCAATACTATGAATAGGTTGTCTCAATTAGAACTTTATTCTTGTGAATGGGATTTTTGATGGTTTTGTGATGTAGAATTATAAAAATTGTTTATTATCACGATTCTTTTTATTTACTTTTAAAATGTAACACTTAACACAATTCATTTCCCTCTAGCATCAAAATTTATAGGCATATCGTATCTGTTTATAAAATCTGCCAACATTATGACATTATCTTTGAGTGCTTGTTCTGCTTCTCTTCTGATTTGCTGAATTTTATTATTAATATCAAAAGTAGGGTAAGTATCTTCGAATAATTGATGATGTTGTAAATAACAATCTCTAAGGTTGATCCAAACATCTGCGTCCTTGTTACCAAACTGCTCGCAGGCTAATTTTAACGGACGTTCTAGTTCCTTGATCGAGATGTCTTGCTCTGTCATTTCTAATTTTGCCATTTTCGCATGCAGTTCTTTGCAATACGGAGGCGTTATCGAAAGGGTCTTATAAATTTCCCGAGCCTTTTGTATATCTGGAAGAAAATATAAAAAAAAATTAAGGAAGCAATGGAAAAATAACTGAATATAGACTAATGAAAATTAGTAAATCTTTCGAAACAAAGTTCTCTGCAATGAATTCGTGATTAACTCGGAAACTACTGGACGGATTTTCACGCAGTTTTCACCAATAGAGTAAAGTGATTCAAGAGGAAGATTTTGATATATAACATGTCCAAGTTTGGTGAGAATTAAGGAAAATGGCTAATGTTATAAAACGTAATCTTTGGTTGCATCTATAGTTATTTATATCCCTGATCAACTCAGAAACCACTGGACGGATTTTAACGCTGTTTTCACCAATAGATAGAGTGATTCACGAGGAAGATTTTGATATGCAACATGTTAAAGTTTGGTGTGAATTTAAGAAAATGGCTACACGTTATTAGAAAAATCCTCAGTTTCATATGTGGCTGTGTATATCCCTGATTAACTCAGAAACTACTGGACGAATTTTCACACAGTTTTCATCAATAGATAGAGTGATTCACGAGGAAAATTTTGATGTTTAATATGTCAAAGTTTGGTGAGAATTTATGAAAATGGCTACATGTTATAAAACAAAGTGCTTATTTGCATCTGTGATAGAGTAACACCCTGATTAACTCAGAAAATACTGGACGGATTTTCACGCAGTTTTCACCAATGGATAGAGTGATTCATGAGCAAGATTTCCATGTATAATATGTCAAAATTTTGTACAAATTGATGGAAATCGCTACATATTACAAAACGAAGTTTCCTGCTACCTATACTTTTCTATAATTTGTAATAAATAGCTAAAGGATGCAATATAACTGATACTTAATTAGTTTTTTGACTCAAATTATCTACAAAATCGACAAAAAAGTTCACCTGATAAATTTATTTGATTGGGAATTTCACTATAGTCAAAATCTACTTGATTGAACCTCCAAGTTAAATTTGAATGTTTTGTAATTTAATTAAAAAAAAATAACATTATCAGACAACCTGTAAATATATTTTTAAATTTTTTTAAAACTCAAAAAATTCCGAAAATAAAATATTTGATGTTAATTAAATTCCTGACTGGTTTATAATTGCAAAATTTTCAACATGAAAAAATGGATTTTTCCTCATAAATTTTGTTTAATGCATTCTAAATAAAGAATTAAAAAACAATTTACCTTTGTTAAGAGCTATCCATTCAATATAATCCGGTTTAATCAAATTTGCAATTTGTTCAACTTGTCTAACTGCATCTCTATAAACAGCTTCAATTATTTCATTTGGAGACGACAGTATATGATATCTGATCAATAATTGCCAAAGTGGCGCGGAATTTTCCCTCAACGCGAGATGTCCTTGTTTGAAAGCCATATTTAAGGCATTTGTGTCATCTTTCATCACCATACATTTTAATTTCAACTTCCACAGTTCTACGGATTTTGGTAGTGCTTTCAGACCTCTTTCAACAATTTCTAGAACTCTATTTTCATCAGACAATAGTTTCGCCCATATTATGTAGTACCTTAAACATAGAAACAATTGAAGGGGCTCTGCAAACTCCCCGTCAGAGTGGGGCCTACCCCCGCCCGCAAATCACTATAAGGGGTGTGAAAAGAAGCCCCCATTAATTCATAACTACTAAGACTGCAATTTCAGGAACGAGATAAAAGACGTCTTGATGATGTGACATTACTTACATCTATATTATTTCATTATACATTTCTGCATGAAGAACACACTTTATTTTTCTATTAAAAATGTTGGGGTTTCTCCCTTTTTTTTTGAGGAAAAAACTAAATTTACATACCTCTCTGTAAGAACCGATTCTTTATTAGCCTGCTCTAATTTTTGTATCAAAGTGTTTTTGATCATATTATTTGATACATCCTTCTGCTGGTAGCGATCTATCAAAAAATCCAAATATAACATCCACATAGTTGGTTTTTTCTCACTAGATACCGAAGACAATCCCATTTCAAATTTTTCCAAACATTTCGTCAATCTGAACTTTGTTGAAGTTCTTAATTCCTCTGGAACTGGATAATGTTGTCCTTCTTTTTCTCTTTCTGCTAAAGTTTGCCAAACTTCCGGTTCATTGCGATATTTATACATCATGTGTTCAATAATTTTGTGTTGGATATTCTTGGTGAAACTGTAAGGCTCCAGCATGTTGATAACATTTATCAAACAAGAGTAACTGTCGACATTCTGGAATATAGTATCAACATATGTTTCTATTTTTTTGTAACAAATTTCATCTCGATTCTGGATTTCCACATTATTAGGCCAATCATCTTTTTCCCTGGTTAAAAGTTCTAATTGAATAGCTTCAATATACAGATATTGGCAACTAGGATGAATCGTCAAACCTTTGTGAATAACACTAAGAGCTTGTTTTATATCTCGTTTCATGTGCCAAGCAGCTGCTACTTGCCATACATCAGCTATGTGAGCAAAATTTTTAATCATGTTTTGAACAACTAGAGAAGCAGCTTGATTGAAATTAGATTCTTTGCAAAATTTAAAATAAGCAAGACTGAAATTAAAATCATGAGAGAATCGTTGTGAAGCTATTTCGTATAAGTTTTTTATCCTCTTCAATATTTTTACTTCTATACCACTTTTCCTTTCAGCTATCCTTAATTTGTTTCGTCGCAATTTGATGTCCTTCAAAAGAGTTTTTTCGTACTGTATATAGTCTTTGTAATCTTGTATATTCTTCATAACACCATTTATCTTGCATTCAAAATGTTTTCGCTTCTTTAGGATAGCTTTTGTTTCCGCAATAGAAAATAATTTTAATCTTCTCATTTCCTCTATTTCTTCAGTCATAGGTTCCATATGGCGTTCCACTATTTCAGCCATGATTCTAAGATCTAAATTATCACTTTTTAAAAATTAAAGGGTTCTTAAATGTAAACAAAAACGTGAAGAGCTTGGACGTTTTCAACCACTTCGTTATAGAACGAGTGAATAGCTTCTTCTTACTCAAATTGATCTTAGATAAAATAGCGACATAGCAACCATTTGTTTTTGTCAGAAGAAGGTGTTATGTTGATTTTTGGATAGATAGTGCGTGATTAACTTGAGGGATCTCTATATGTATTAACTAGTTTAATCGTATTACTCTTTAATGATTACTAGGTTCCAATATTAGATTAATAATCATTAATTACGATATTACTTTTAAATTACGAAAAAGAAGAATTCATTGAAGCTCTCTTCTTTTTTATTGGAAATATATCTACGTTATATTGGAAATTAACGATAAGAAAACAAAAAAGAAGCTAAATGAGCCAGTTAAAATATTTTCTTCATTTAATAATTATCTTAGTACTGAATAGGATAATGTAGGTACTGAACTAATGAATTGAAATTGATTTTAAATGATTATTCTGTAAAAATAAAAAGGAATCTTCTTTATCGACTAATTTGTTTTCCTGTCATTTTCTGAGAAAAAAGAAAAAAAAATAGCTAATATGTCTACGTTCCCGATTTCGGTGTGTGGGCACTGGGCATTGCAATTTGTATTTTCTGTCTGATTTAATTTTTGTAAGTGTGTTTGTTTTTAAAAAGTGTACTATTTCCCAAGCCCCATCAAAACTGTTCTTTTACAAGAAATTTATAAGCAGTGGTAAGTCTCACAGTTAATTCAATTAATTTTAGTGTAGGTAAATGTCAGTCACCACAAATGGTACATCATGTTTTTTTGAAATGCTTAATGATTTTGTGGTTTTTGAGCTATATATTTGTATTTTTCGTAAGCTTTTTTACAACGATTACTTTTTTTATCGAAACTAATATTTCGCACTTCTACCTTGCTTTTAATTTTGCAATCTAGGACAAGGGACAATTGGATAATTTAATTATTATAATTGAATCATTTCACTTTAATTTTATAGTTATTTTTATCATTGTAGATACTTATTTTTCAATTAATCTATTCGTCTTGATTATTATTAGGATTTATTACGCTTTTAATTCAATTTAAAGAAATACCACGTGAACACCTGCTTTAGTTTGTTTAATTTTCACATGTATATAACTATTTAAAAAATTGAAGATATTTATATCTAATATGTCATAGATTTGATCTTTGATCTCTATAAACAGTTATCTTTAATGATTATCACCATTTTCTGTGTCAAACATACCATTTGGACTACTTAATTATGAACGTAGTGTATTTATTTTTCACCTGCTATTACTAGCAGTTTATATTCAGAAAAAATATCAGTTTTTCATGAATGAATGAAATAATAGTTATCCATATTACACTCTCAATCTATGATGTACTTATTCTTGAACCATAATTAACAGTATGATAACCAATGATTAAAAATATCTTATTGTGTCAGTTTGTTTTTTTTAACCCAAATCATTAGCATAATTATCTTATAATAGTTTCATGGTTTTTTCCTATAAACTGCTTCACATATTTACTAAGTATATGTTTTTTTAATAACATTTCTCTATAGGGTAGTCGTAATTAGTTCTTCCCTATTACATCCATCGAAGTCAATTGAATATTTTGTCAACTCATGCACTCCTTTGACGCCATTTTAAATAGTTCATGGGATTTCATGTAGATTTTCTTTAGCAGTACAGTTTAAGTCAGATACTGCGCTTAAATCTACTGTTCATTGTTTTTATTTAATTCTTATACTTTTTATATTAGAAACTTGATAAAATTTTCAGTTTAAGATATATACAAAATCATTTAACAGCACCTAGTATATTCATTAATTTAATAACTCTAGAATTAAGATTTTAAACAATAATGAAGGATGAACTCCAATGTGGGTATCGATAAGGTCTTTCAATATTCAAATCTAGTTAAATATTTGATTTTATGTGACCTTCTTTTGTTCAATTGATGTCAAGGTTTACCATGTGCCAAAATTTTTCTCAATCAATATTCTTTCTACATTCATTTCACTGTATATTCCTTGTAATGTATGCATGAATTGAAATAAGTGAAATAATATTTTTGTATATATTATAATAAGTTTTGTATGATTTTTATGGATTAAAATTCCAAGATTTATGATCGAAAAAAGGTAGGAAAGGCAGGGAAGGCATATAATGAGATTATAGGCGCGTGGAAGTGAAGCCTGCAGTACTAGGCAAATATTTGTATCGAAGACAGATTTGCACTTATATTCAAAGTGATCTTGACTACATTTATAGATTAGGAGGTATTGCGATGAATATCTATCTATGACAGATGAAGGTATTTCTTTTTCATGTAACTCATAAACTTGGAAGTGGTATTCGCACTCATTAAAGTTAATAGTAAACAAAAAAAGCTGGAATTGAGTTAATAAAATGATAAAACAATCCTAGCAACAAATAAATAATAAATATATTGTAAAAATAATAAATTCGCATCAACTAAGTATCCAAAAGAGCACAACGAATTGAAAGCGGTTATAAATTGAAAAAAAAAACTCAAATTTCTATGAATTATAAATAAGACAGGGACTTTTTAATGGAAATCCGGGAAAGTTGCAGCCCCCAACTCAATTCCCATTTGTTGGAGTTTTATTCGTTGGTTTGTTGTGGTATATCGGTTGAATCCTTTGGGTGTATTTGAACTATCAACCTGGGAGCTGTATAAGCGTTTTCGTAGTGGGATTGTGGCAAAGTTAAACATCAAATTGTACTACTTCTAATATATTTCGAATACTTATATATAAATATCGATTGTATTGTTTTTATTTGTTGTGGGTGAGCAAAAACTATTGACCGGTAGTGCATGTTGCCATATTTATTAAATACCACAACTGCAAACGATAATTCTCGAAAGATCATGTCATACAGCTGTTTAATGTTATCGTACACGTGTCGATGGCGTTGTAATATGCACCTTAAGCGGCTTTTTCGATTTTCACATACAATTTTTTCAGTTTTCCTCAAATTAAACCCCACAGCTGTCCAAATACGCGGTTTTCTATTGTGCGATATAATTTTTTTGTTCTAATTTTAATATAAAAATAAACATGTCTGCAATTATACGTGAATTAGTACCGGTTACGGTTCTACGAACGGTACGACTTTCATCCAGTAGACTTCCAACTGCTACGACAAACGCTACGCGAAGAATCCCATACAATTCCATTTGTTTAATTGCTAGTTCGTAGATCTTTTTATTGATAAAGTCAGTTACCGGTATCGGCGGTTGTTGTAAATCGATTTAGGAGCAAGAACAGTTTTTTTTTTGAGGTTAGTTTCCATTTATATTTTTTTTTACTGTCGAAATGGGTTTTTAGATTGTTTTGAGGATGATTTATAGTCTATCTAAGGTCGACGCGATAATATTTTTATTCCCCAACGCGTTCGAATATATTATACAGGGTAAATCGCAACTTATCAAAATAAAAACCTAAAAAATTATAATAAATATTCGAAGTGGGCACTTTTACCCACTGCCAGAGCACGCGGATGATATTTCTTCAACCTAACCTAACACAATATTACCCTGATTTGGTCCCGTTCGACTATTTATTGTAAACATAGCCGAATACACTCATGGACCGCACCGTAGTGCGTGAATTATGTCTAGAATTTTCCAAAGAATCCGAAATGTCCGATTCTAGTTAATAATTGGTTTGAATACCCCGTATAATGTTTGTTTTTCGACATCGGACTCCATCTGTTGCGAAAACGCAACAACAATGTCCAGAACCGACCGATTAGATTGATTAGAGAAAAAGACGGCGATAGACTAGTCGCGTTCTAAATCCTTTTACCGCCGTCCAAATATTTCACGGGGTAGCTAAAAATAAAGTTCCGACACGCCAGAAAAGAAAGAGAATTCCTATACAAGCCGGCGGGTTGGCGTGCTCTAAATAAAATCATTTTCGTAGAGTTGTTCGTTCGTCCGCAGTAAATTCGAGTCATCGGGAAATGGTGTACGCGTACAAAAGTGATTTTCGTTTTTTCTAAAAGTTATTTTCGTAATCGAACCATGGGAAATAGGCGACGTTTGAATAAGTTCATATCCAAATGGATAAAAAGGTTTGGAAAATGGTTTTGATTCGTATTATTTGATTTTATCGCTTAATCATTCGAAAAAAAAATATTATTTGAAAAAAGAAAATAGATTTACCGGCACGAATCAAGTTTATCTTCAATATTGGACAAGTGTCCAACCTAAAATCGACTCGAAGCTAGTAGGAAAACCCGCAAATTTTGTATTCGCTAGGTTTAAACAATAAATTCCTGGACACGCGAAACAAATTCATCAATTCGAGACAAGTTCTTTCAGAGGACCACAACTTTTTGTAAGTTTCCTAAGAAACCATCAAGTCGCGGTCATAAAACAGTAAAAAAAAACCAAAATAATGGAGTAAAACCACGGGGCCGAAACGTCCGAAAAGATATTCATTTCTTATTCCTTCAACTGGTTCCAAAAGACCCTTTCATTAAGCAAATATGGGATAGAATTTACGAGGATGGTCCTAGAACGATGTTCAATAAGTTCGATGTCCTTTTTATAATAATAATCCTTAAAATATCAATTAACTGCCTACATTACCTCTACATCGTTGGAAAATCTTTGACCATCAAGTCTGGGAACAGAAAATAATCCGAGGGGGTTAAAACAGGGTACACTTTTGACTGTTCACTACGACATAGGATTATTTACTGACTAGAGCTGCTAAACTAGCGACTATTTATATATAACGGATTTCTAGATAAATAGGATTTTGGAATGTGAGTAACGAAAAATATTTTCTCTGTAAAAAGAGGCCACAAATGATGTAAACAGCTTATAAAAACAATACAAAGACTAACCGTTTTTGGAATTTGTACTTGTACGCGTCTACTAAACATTATAGAACGTATTAGAACAGGACGGGCTTCACGGTCTACGTAAGTGGACGAGTTGTAATCAAAATTAGAAGTGTTTTGATTTTTCTGTAAATCATTTTTGGATTTTCCTCGTTTTTTCTATTTAACTTGCTTATTAAAATAAAAATTTGCGAGATTCGAGACGAGACTTTTTTTTTGCTGGCCAATAATCTTTTAATCGCCAATTTTTACTAAAAATCATCGATAAAAGTAAACAATCCGAATGAAATTGGTGTGTTAAGACAATTTTTTCCGGATCAAAAATATTTACGTTTAACGATCATCCGAATTTCACTTTACTATTAAAATATCGTAATTTGATTTTAATACAACTACATACACCATCGTTTTTATTTTAAACTATAAACACGAGCTTCTTTTATGGCTTTCAGTAAACATAATTCCTATGGAATACATAAAAAAAAACCCGATGCCTTTACGGGTTTTGTTGAAATATTGAAACCCGCGTGCCATGTGTCGAAAAACGTATTGAAACATGTTTTAACTACTATTTATTTTAATTTTATCGACAGAAATGAATAAATTTGATAATATCACTTGTTTTTATCAAAAAATCAATATTTTTTTGAACAGTTCGAGTGTGTTCGCGAATATTTACGTCTGGAACAGTGTTTTGCAATAAAAAAATGTTTCAAAATCGACGATTCGTTCTCATTCATCGAATGGCTTAGTAGCTGGTGTTCCGCAAGGATGCAAGTTGTCACCAATTCTGTTTTTCCAATATATCAACGATCTTCTCGACGAAACTGCAAACCTTCGTCGATGATAACACACCGGTGTCCTAATTTTGGAGTGGGGTGAAAGCAATCTGAGTTTGATGCAGCAAAAAACCCAGGCAGCTGTTTTTACAAAGGAATCCCTCGCTGCAGCTCAGGATTTGGTCATGTCCAATCATAAAATATTGGAAATTCGCTTGTTGAGTGTTGAGTCTTTGAGACAAGGCTACAAGGTCCAGATTCGTCCATCTTTGGAGTATTGCTCGCACATTTGGAGCTAGGATCCCAAGAATACCCTTGGGTAGCAAAGCAAAACGCCGAATTCGTCTGCAGACACCCAGAACTTCAATTTATCGGGGCTCCACTACTACTAGCTTGTGGAATCATCTACCGAGGGACTTTTTTTTCCGAATACTACAATCTACTAAAGTTCAAGATCAAACCAAACAGAAGAAAGCAATTAAACTTAGAAACGACAGTTTAGAGCATAGAAGAAAGGTCAGATGCTCTTCCGAGCTGTCCAAAATGATCCCGCGTAAAGCAAAACGCCGAATTCGTCTGCAGACACCCAGAACTTCAATTTATCGGGGCTCCACTACTACTAGCTTGTGGAATCAGCTACCGAGGGACGTTTTTTTTTCCGAATACTACAATCTACTAAAGTTCAAGATCAAACCAAACAGAAGAAAGAAATTCAACTTAGAAACGACAGTTTAGAGCATAGAAGAAAGGTCAGATGCTCTTCCGAGCTGTCCAAAATGATCCCGCGTAAAGCAGAACGCCGAATTCGTCTGCAGACACCCAGAACTTCAATTTATCGGGGCTCCACTACTACTAGCTTGTGGAATCAGCTACCGAGGGACTTTTTTTTCCGAATACTACAATCTACTAAAGTTCAAGATCAAACCAAACAGAAGAAAGCAATTAAACTTAGAAACGACAGTTTAGAGCATAGAAGAAAGGTCAGATGCTCTTCCGAGCTGTCCAAAATGATCCCGCGTAAAGCAGAACGCCGAATTCGTCTGCAGACACCCAGAACTTCAATTTATCGGGGCTCCACTACTACTAGCTTGTGGAATCATCTACCGAGGGACGTTTTTTTTTCCGAATACTGAAGTTCGAGATCAAAAAAAACAGACGTATTCGATTGTTTTTGTAAGGTGGTACAAAAAAATACCAATTTTGAGTATTTTGAAATACTCCAGGATAAAAATGAACTGTGTGCTCTTTAAACCGGTTATTAATAGATCTCTTAGTTTGTCCCATGTACTTCCCGTTAAAATCGCTGCAGCGTTAGTCTCTGAGGTATTTTCCAAAGTCTACACATCAGAAAATAGCATTGAAACAAAATTTTCTTTCTGTTCCATACCTACATAGCCGATAGAAATTTTCGAATTTATTTTTGAGAATATCGGACAACAGATTTTACTTTAAACTAGTTTAATGATAATTCTGTATACAAACATTTTTATTTTATGAAATATTCATATCGAATTACGTAAACAAATATGTTTTTTTTTATACATTCCAATCCCCATAATTTAGCGCTGGTTTAAATTACAACAAACACAATACAACTTGTGTTAGGTAGATCGAATTAATTATACAAATTACGCAGAGGTTGTTTTTTTTTTAATTATTTTTTTCCTTACAATACTAAATTGAGTAAATATAAGTTTCTGTATGTGGAAATCTTGCTCTTAGCGATCTCCCAGAGGAACGAAGTACCGTCCTACTGTTGGGAGTGACGCGGATTCCTACTTCTCCATTACCGCATCGTCGACCGTGTTCTCTACCCGCTTCAACCGCCCCCAACGTTAACGGATCGGGCGGTGCGAGTAGACAATCCCATAGTAAGAAGATCGCGCCGGTTAGGAGGAATTCTTCTCTAAAGAAAAGCGGAGGCGGTGTTGGTGTTGGTATTAGTAGCGGCGGAAGAAAAATTCAGGTACTTTTTTTTCTTGGAATGCTCTGTGGTTTTGATAATTTCCTTGTTGTTGTAACAATTTCTGGTACAATGCGCGTCATCAAGCAAGCCACGCGGTCCTTGAGAAGATCCCACAGGAAGAAATCACCAGGTATTAGATCACGTGATAGGGCGGGCCATTCGACGAATCCTCGTTTGCCTATCCTTGCTCCAAAATGAACATTAAGGTACTCCAGCGCACAAAATCTGTCCGTATGTTCACCAATGCTGGTTCGTTGTACATTATCGAACATTCCATCCCGTTTTCCATACATACCCCAGACAGGTTCAATTCTTCTTTAACGAAAACGTGACGATTCTGGTCGTTGAAGTACACGCGGTTACGTCGATTGACCGTACCGTTTAGTTTGAAGGTCGCTTCGACCGATAACCCAATGGAATGTTGGAATTGCGGATCATCTTGACGGTACCACTCGCAAAATTCCAAATTGCGATCGAAATCATTCTCGTGAAGTGCGTGGATGGTCGATAACGCATGCGTTTCAGTCGCGCTGCAGATTGGTTCAACTATCGATCGTCTAGAACGCGTCGGCAACAGAGCCCGTTTTTAAGAATTCCTGATACGTCTTCCACGCTGTCGAACGAAATGGTAGCGCCGAGCTCGGAAATTGTTGTTGAAATTTTGAATTTCGCGCTTGGTTTGACTAAAAAAAGATCTAGAACGCGACGCGTCGGTAACAGAGCCCGTTTTTAAGAATTCCTGATACGTCTTCCACGCTGTCGAACGAAATGGTAGCGCCGAGCTCGGAAATTGTTGTTGAAATTTTGAATTTCGCGCTTGGTTTGACTAAAAAAAGATCTAGAACGCGACGCGTCGGTAACAGAGCCCGTTTTTAAGAATTCCTGATACGTCTTCCACGCTGTCGAACGATTTGGTAGCGCCGAGCTCGGAAATTGTTGTTGAAATTTTGAATTTCGCGCTTAGTTTGACTAAAAAAAGATCTAGAACGCGAAAAAGATCTAGAACGCGACGCGTCGGTAACAGAGCCCGTTTTTAAGAATTCCTGATACGTCTTCCACGCTGTCGAACGATTTGGTAGCGCCGAGCTCGGAAATTGTTGTTGAAATTTTGAATTTCGCGCTTGGTTTGACTAAAAAAAGATCTAGAACGCGACGCGTCGGTAACAGAGCCCGTTTTTAAGAATTCCTGATACGTCTTCCACGCTGTCGAACGATTTGGTAGCGCCGAGCTCGGAAATTGTTGTTGAAATTTTGAATTTCGCGCTTGGTTTGACTAAAAAAAGATCTAGAACGCGACGCGTCGGTAACAGAGCCCGTTTTTAAGAATTCCTGATACGTCTTCCACGCTGTCGAACGATTTGGTAGCGCCGAGCTCGGAAATTGTTGTTGAAATTTTGAATTTTGCGCTTGGTTTGACTAAAAAAAGATCTAGGACGCGACGCGTCGGTAACAGAGCCCGTTTTTAAGAATTCCTGATACGTCTTCCACGCTATTGAACGATTTGGTAGCCCCGAGCTCGGAAATTGTTGTTGAAATTTCGAATTTCGCGCTTAGTTTGACTAAAAAAAGATCTAGAACGCGACGCGTCGGTAACAGAGCCCGTTTTTAAGAATTCCTGATACGTCTTCCACGCTGTCGAACGATTTGGTAGCGCCGAGCTCGGAAATTGTTGTTGAAATTTTGAATTTCGCGCTTAGTTTGACTAAAAAAAGATCTAGAACGCGACGCGTCGGTAACAGAGCCCGTTTTTAAGAACTGATACATCTTCCACGCTGTTGAACGATTTGGTAGCGCCGAGCTCGGAAATTGTTGTTGAAATTTTGAATTTTGCGCTTAGTTTGACTAAAAAAAGATCTAGAATGCGACGCTTCGGTAACAGAGCCCGTTTTTAAGAATTCCTGATACGTCTTCCACGCTGTCGAACGATTTGGTAGCGCCGAGCTCGGAAATTGTTGTTGAAATTTTGAATTTTGCGCTTAGTTTGACTAAAAAAAGATCTAGAACGCGACGCGTCGGTAACAGAGCCCGTTTTTAAGAATTCCTGATACGTCTTCCACGCTGTTGCACGATTTGGTAGCGCTGAGCTCGGAAATCGTTGTTGAAATTTTGAATTTCTCGCTTGGTTTGACTAAAAAAAGATCTAGAACGCGACGCGTCGGTAACAGAGCCCGTTTTTAAGAATTCCTGATACGTCTTCCACGCTGTCGAACGATTTGGTAGCGCCGAGCTCGGAAATTGTTGTTGAAATTTTGAATTTCGCGCTTGGTTTGACTAAAAAAAGATCTAGAACGCGACGCGTCGGTATCAGAGCCCGTATTTAAGAATTCCTGATACGTCTTCCACGCTGTCGAACGATTTGGTAGCGCCGAGCTCGGAAATTGTTGTTGAAATTTTGAATTTCGCGCTTAGTTTGACTAAAAAAAGATCTAGAACGCGACGCGTCGGTAACAGAGCCCGTTTTTAAGAACTGATACATCTTCCACGCTGTTGAACGATTTGGTAGCGCCGAGCTCGGAAATTGTTGTTGAAATTTTGAATTTCGCGCTTAGTTTGACTAAAAAAAGATCTAGAACGCGACGCGTCGGTAACAGAGCCCGTTTTTAAGAATTCCTGATACGTCTTCCACGCTGTCGAACGATTTGGTAGCGCCGAGCTCGGAAATTGTTGTTGAAATTTTGAATTTTGCGCTTAGTTTGACTAAAAAAAGATCTAGAACGCGACGCGTCGGTAACAGAGCCCGTTTTTAAGAATTCCTGATACGTCTTCCACGCTGTCGAACGATTTGGTAGCGCTGAGCTCGGAAATCGTTGTTGAAATTTTGAATTTCTCGCTTGGTTTGACTAAAAAAAGATCTAGAACGCGACGCGTCGGTAACAGAGCCCGTTTTTAAGAATTCCTGATACGTCTTCCACGCTGTCGAACGATTTGGTAGCGCCGAGCTCGGAAATTGTTGTTGAAATTTTGAATTTCGCGCTTGGTTTGACTAAAAAAAGATCTAGAACGCGACGCGTCGGTATCAGAGCCCGTTTTTAAGAATTCCTGATACGTCTTCCACGCTGTCGAACGATTTGGTAGCGCCGAGCTCGGAAATTGTTGTTGAAATTTTGAATTTCGCGCCTGGTTTGACTAAAAAAAGATCTAGAACGCGACGCGTCGGTAACAGAGCCCGTTTTTAAGAATTCCTGATACGTCTTCCACGCTGTCGAACGATTTGGTAGCGCCGAGCTCGGAAATTGTTGTTGAAATTTTGAATTTCGCGCTTGGTTTGACTAAAAAAAGATCTAGAACGCGACGCGTCGGTATCAGAGCCCGTTTTTAAGAATTCCTGATACGTCTTCCACGCTGTCGAACGATTTGGTAGCGCCGAGCTCGGAAATTGTTGTTGAAATTTTGAATTTCGCGCCTGGTTTGACTAAAAAAAGATCTAGAACGCGACGCGTCGGTAACAGAGCCCGTTTTTAAGAATTCCTGATACGTCTTCCACGCTGTCGAACGATTTGGTAGCGCCGAGCTCGGAAATTGTTGTTGAAATTTTGAATTTCGCGCTTGGTTTGACTAAAAAAAGATCTAGAACGCGACGCGTCGGTAACAGAGCCCGTTTTTAAGAATTCCTGATACGTCTTCCACGCTGTCGAACGATTTGGTAGCGCCGAGCTCGGAAATTGTTGTTGAAATTTTGAATTTCGCGCTTAGTTTGACTAAAAAAAGATCTAGAACGCGACGCGTCGGCAACAGAGCCTGTTTTTAAGAATTCCTGATACGTCTTCCACGCTGTCGAACGATTTGGTAGCGCCGAGCTCGGAAATTGTTGTTGAAATTTTGAATTTCGCGCTTGGTTTGACTAAAAAAAGATCTAGAACGCGACGCGTCGGTAACAGAGCCCGTTTTTAAGAATTCCTGATACGTCTTCCACGCTATTGAACGATTTGGTAGCCCCGAGCTCGGAAATTGTTGTTGAAATTTCGAATTTCGCGCTTAGTTTGACTAAAAAAAGATCTAGAACGCGACGCGTCGGTAACAGAGCCCGTTTTTAAGAATTCCTGATACGTCTTCCACGCTGTCGAACGATTTGGTAGCGCCGAGCTCGGAAATTGTTGTTGAAATTTTGAATTTCGCGCTTGGTTTGACTAAAAAAAGATCTAGAACGCGACGCGTCGGTAACAGAGCCCGTTTTTAAGAATTCCTGATACGTCTTCCACGCTGTCGAACGATTTGGTAGCGCCGAGCTCGGAAATTGTTGTTGAAATTTTGAATTTCGCGCTTAGTTTGACTAAAAAAAGATCTAGAACGCGACGCGTCGGCAACAGAGCCTGTTTTTAAGAATTCCTGATACGTCTTCCACGCTGTCGAACGATTTGGTAGCGCCGAGCTCGGAAATTGTTGTTGAAATTTTGAATTTCGCGCTTGGTTTGACTAAAAAAAGATCTAGAACGCGACGCGTCGGTAACAGAGCCCGTTTTTAAGAATTCCTGATACGTCTTCCACGCTATTGAACGATTTGGTAGCCCCGAGCTCGGAAATTGTTGTTGAAATTTTGAATTTCGCGCTTAGTTTGACTAAAAAAAGATCTAGAACGCGACGCGTCGGTAACAGAGCCCGTTTTTAAGAATTCCTGATACGTCTTCCACGCTGTCGAACGATTTGGTAGCGCCGAGCTCGGAAATTGTTGTTGAAATTTTGAATTTCGCGCTTAGTTTGACTAAAAAAAGATCTAGAACGCGACGCGTCGGCAACAGAGCCTGTTTTTAAGAATTCCTGATACGTCTTCCACGTTGTCGAACTATTCGGAAATTGTTGAAATTCGTTTTCGAAAAATGTTTCTAATTGAATTTCGCTTTCGATTGAGATCAACACAAACGATGTTCATTATTAAAAACTGGTCTAACGTTAAATTATTGGAAGAAATTGTTCTAAACGACCAGCGCCTGAAGAAAATAAAGAAATTACAGCGTTAAATCAAATTACTACACTTTGCAATCGTTAGGTTTTACACAAAGAATCAACAGTAAATTGGAAAACAGGCAAGGGAAGTACGAGGAATGACAGCTGTCACTGAAGTACGCGGAATGACAGCTGTCACTGAAGTACGCGGAATGACAGCTGTCACTAATCTTTATCAATTATGACTTTAAAATTATTCGCGATTTCTGAAGTGACCTAAATTTTTTGCTCGCCAGTGTATATTAGAATTTTTTTCAAAATTGTTACAAAAAACCATCAAATTTCGTTCTCCAACTTATTTAAATTGTACCAGGGGTATGTCGAATGTTTCCGTGCTAAATGGATGAGGAGTTTCCACTGTGGAATTTTTAGAATTGATAAATTTAAATGTTATTTAGATGGTTTACGGTGTAAAATTTATTTACTTTATGATCGAAGGTACCGAGTATCGACGTACACCGCGCGGACATCATCCGTTCACAGGTATCTGTTCCGGCCGAAGCATGTACCGAAAATTCGTATCGTCGGTCGTCGTTTAACAGCCAAACCGTCGAAGACACGGAGACGCCAAAAGCGTCCCCCGTATCCAGATGCGCAGCTGTTAATCTAACGTCTGCGCCGACGCCGAATGACGTAATGGAAAAGTCGATCGATTCTATTGGAACTTGTTCTCTGGACGCGGAAGCATCGGTCGATCTTTCAGGTTTGAGAGAGTTTATCCAGTCAGTTTTTGTGTGGCTTTTTTTTTTCTTGGTTGGTAATGCACCGTTTTCTGTTTTTATCTTAACAACTCTCGATCAATTTGAATGTACAGTTTCGCTATTTTTTCCCTTTGCATGTGCTTTTTAGACTGTGCACTTTATTTTATCCTAAGTTTGGTAAACTATAAATTTAGGTCCAAGGGCGACACCCCTTGGTGACTGCACTTGTAAACGGACGCACCGAGTGGTAAAGCGGCCATCTTGTTGCGACGAGACCAGAGTCAGCGAGAAGTGGACGGCGCGCTGAACACGAGTCAGTCCGGTGTTTCCAGAATTTGCCAGTTAGATGGCGCCATGGTGCTGCTTCGTTATTTCCCCCAAGGTACCCGGATCTTACCCCCATGGGAGTTTTTTCTGCGTCAACGGCAAGAAATACCGAAGCCAGGTTCGAAGAATGTAACGTACAACGTTCGGACGCGGAAATATCAATTTTTTCGTAGTTTTATTTATTATTAACGTTAAAATATTCAGTATAATCGCACAACGAACGTTTTTTCCCCTTGTATTTTCTAAATGCGAGTGGTTAAATTAATTCCACATTACGCAAACGTTATTTAGCATAACTAGATTATCCGTTTTGGATAATTTGAACCCATTAATATATATATATGCGAGTAGGCGCATCCGAAGGTCGAATAACGCCTAAAAAATCTTATTGGAGATTGTTCGAAATGAACATAACGTTAGTTTTGTTGAAAATCACATTATCGAACGTTCTCGAACCCAGTTGTATCATTTAAAAATTCCGATTAGTACCAGGACGTTCGAGGTTATGTTCGGAGTAAATTTCGACGTTCCGCCACTAGATGGAATCAAGATGACGAGGTATATATATAATATTTTAACATACCAATCCTTTAAATTATTCAAATTACCTCGAAAAAGAAATTTCGATTAGGTAACTAACCGCTAAACACTTTCCCGAACCCAAAGATCCTTCTGAGACTGATCATCACATATGGGGTACTAGAACTAGTCGGAATACCACTAGGAACAATCTCTCAAAGACTGGCTTCTTTATGTACAACCGGGACCATGAAATCTTGTCCAACAGCTGCACTAGAAGGGATTCTGAATCTTCCACCTCTCCATATAGAACCGGAAAACGTGGCAGAGGAAACATCATTTGGAATCAACAAAGAAAAGCCGTTCCCAAATAATAACCAACCGTGGGACATGCCTCGGAACATTGCAAAGTTTAGCAATGAAAATGTGTTCAAACGCAAACGGATCACCATTCTGGTCGATGGTCGAGCAGCCAGTAGAGCTCCAAGCTCCAATATCCCAACTCATTTGAGAGCCGAACCCTTCGGTGGTGGTATCAGCTACAGAGCAGTGGAAAAAGCACTGGAAAAGAAGGTAGATTGGAGAAAAACCAATGATTGGGATAACCTACTGGGGCTGAGACGTGCAAAGACTCTTCTGGGAAACTATAACCAGAGTAGATCTGCTGGATGTTTAAAGTACTAAAAGGAGTTTGTATCTGTCGCCTCAACAAACACATTCTATCCACATTCTCTCCAGAGCACTACACCTGGGACGGTATGGAATAGAAGACGAATATCTTGGGCAATAACTAAAAGGAGTGGGATCAATGTATCAGCTGTAAACAGTGGGTTCCCCGTCAAGAAAGGGGGACACGATAGATCCTTTGGTGTATTTTCCTGGTTGTCGTTTCCTGGATACGTTGACGTGGCTAATCAAAAACCGATTTGCGAAACGATTAAATTGAGTTGAACTAAGTTTCGACGGTCACCCTGCGCTTCCGAACGAATACGATCCGGTGGAAATTTCCGGTTTAGTACCCATCGTATTTTATTAACTGGAATGATTAGATTTTGTTGAAAGCATTTTCAATATTCGCTTAATAATTTGGTTAGGTTCCGTATTTTTTGTTGCAGATTGGTCTGAAGCCTCTTCGGCCGATACGTTACGCAGCGCAAGCGTAGTAACACCATCTCCGGAACCACATCTACCTTCTTATTTGAGTCTAGCTTGTACCGTCAACGGTTATTCCACCACAACGCATTACGATCCCTTACGTTTAGCTTCAAGGTAAATGACATTTAAATTTAACAAACTGTCAAATGTGTATATCATACTGAACGTACTGTTTACACTAACACTACACCGAGACTACACTTTTCGACGCGCGTTTTCGAAGTGTGTTCAAAATGGCGATTGTTTTTTGTTGCGAATAACGCGAATTTGATTGAGGTTGACGGATTAAGTGTAGAGATAAACTTCACTTTCGCCTCGTCCAATTTCATCATTATCCTCCGGAGTCGTGTCGCTGTCCGGGTGGGCAACCAAGAACCGCCGTGAAAATGATTTCGACGCGTTTTTCGGTGCCAATTTTGGCTCACTTTAGTTCGCCGTGAGATGTCGTTCGAAGCGGATGCGGCGCAGCGTGGTGTAAACGCTTCAAGGAATCACAGGAACGAACTTGAATCACTACAATCGAAAACTGTTTTTTGGGACTCGATTGAAAGAGGTTATGAGAATGACGACATATTATAACTGTCAATTGAATCAATGTTGCCAAGTGCGCGGATTATAGTATGTGTTTAACGACGTTGCCAATTTTTATGGTGTAACAGGCTATGGGCGTATTAAAAAATGATGCGTTTGCCGTTTGAGTATTCGAATCAACATTTTCCAGACCCAAAATGACGCGGTTTCAGCAAAATGTTTAGGATTTTCAACTGTAGATGTAATCTGGATCCAAAACTACAGTCATTAATCGTTAATGGTTTGTCATGGCCGAATCTCGTTTGAATAGGTGGCCTAAAACGGTTTCATCGGTGGGAAAAGTGATGGTGACCGTTTTTAGTGATGATTATGGATAGAAAGCGACTGAAATGTATCGGATTTTCCAAAATTACACTCCTTGATCGGAAAAACAGTCAGAAAAATGGATTACAATGCGCGAATTTCCTTCAAAAAGGTCTAAACAGTTTCATCGGTCGGAAAAGTGATGGTGACCGTTTTTAGTGATGATTATGGATAGAAAGCGACTGAAATGTATCGGATTTTCCAAAATTACACTCCTTGATCGGAAAAACAGTCAGAAAAATGGATTACAATGCGCGAATTTCCTTCAAAAAGGTCTAAACAGTTTCATCGGTCGGAAAAGTGATGGTGACCGTTTTTAGTGATGATTATGGATAGAAAGCGACTGAAATGTATCGGATTTTCCAAAATTACACTCCTTGATCGGAAAAACAGTCAGAAAAATGGATTACAATGCGCGAATTTCCTTCAAAAAGGTCTAAACAGTTTCATCGGTCGGAAAAGTGATGGTGACCGTTTTTAGTGATGATTATGGATAGAAAGCGACTGAAATGTATCGGATTTTCCAAAATTACACTCCTTGATCGGAAAAACAGTCAGAAAAATGGATTACAATGCGCGAATTTCCTTCAAAAAGGTCTAAACAGTTTCATCGGTCGGAAAAGTGATGGTGACCGTTTTTAGTGATGATTATGGATAGAAAGCGACTGAAATGTATCGGATTTTCCAAAATTACACTCCTTGATCGGAAAAACAGTCAGAAAAGTAGATTACAATGCGCGAATTTCCTTCAAAAAGGTCTAAACAGTTTCATCGGTCGGAAAAGTGATGGTGACCGTTTTTAGTGATGATTATGGATAGAAAGCGACTGAAATGTATCGGATTTTCCAAAATTACACTCCTTGATCGGAAAAACAGTCAGAAAAATGGATTACAATGCGCGAATTTCCTTCAAAAAGGTCTAAACAGTTTCATCGGTCGGAAAAGTGATGGTGACCGTTTTTAGTGATGATTATGGATAGAAAGCGACTGAAATGTATCGGATTTTCCAAAATTACACTCCTTGATCGGAAAAACAGTCAGAAAAATGGATTACAATGCGCGAATTTCCTTCAAAAAGGTCTAAACAGTTTCATCGGTCGGAAAAGTGATGGTGACCGTTTTTAGTGATGATTATGGATAGAAAGCGACTGAAATGTATCGGATTTTCCAAAATTACACTCCTTGATCGGAAAAACAGTCAGAAAAATGGATTACAATGCGCGAATTTCCTTCAAAAAGGTCTAAACAGTTTCATCGGTCGGAAAAGTGATGGTGACCGTTTTTAGTGATGATTATGGATAGAAAGCGACTGAAATGTATCGGATTTTCCAAAATTACACTCCTTGATCGGAAAAACAGTCAGAAAAATGGATTACAATGCGCGAATTTCCTTCAAAAAGGTCTAAACAGTTTCATCGGTCGGAAAAGTGATGGTGACCGTTTTTAGTGATGATTATGGATAGAAAGCGACTGAAATGTATCGGATTTTCCAAAATTACACTCCTTGATCGGAAAAACAGTCAGAAAAATGGATTACAATGCGCGAATTTCCTTCAAAAAGGTCTAAACAGTTTCATCGGTCGGAAAAGTGATGGTGACCGTTTTTAGTGATGATTATGGATAGAAAGCGACTGAAATGTATCGGATTTTCCAAAATTACACTCCTTGATCGGAAAAACAGTCAGAAAAGTAGATTACAATGCGCGAATTTCCTTCAAAAAGGTCTAAACAGTTTCATCGGTCGGAAAAGTGATGGTGACCGTTTTTAGTGATGATTATGGATAGAAAGCGACTGAAATGTATCGGATTTTCCAAAATTACACTCCTTGATCGGAAAAACAGTCAGAAAAATGGATTACAATGCGCGAATTTCCTTCAAAAAGGTCTAAACAGTTTCATCGGTCGGAAAAGTGATGGTGACCGTTTTTAGTGATGATTATGGATAGAAAGCGACTGAAATGTATCGGATTTTCCAAAATTACACTCCTTGATCGGAAAAACAGTCAGAAAAATGGATTACAATGCGCGAATTTCCTTCAAAAAGGTCTAAACAGTTTCATCGGTCGGAAAAGTGATGGTGACCGTTTTTAGTGATGATTATGGATAGAAAGCGACTGAAATGTATCGGATTTTCCAAAATTACACTCCTTGATCGGAAAAACAGTCAGAAAAATGGATTACAATGCGCGAATTTCCTTCAAAAAGGTCTAAACAGTTTCATCGGTCGGAAAAGTGATGGTGACCGTTTTTAGTGATGATTATGGATAGAAAGCGACTGAAATGTATCGGATTTTCCAAAATTACACTCCTTGATCGGAAAAACAGTCAGAAAAATGGATTACAATGCGCGAATTTCCTTCAAAAAGGTCTAAACAGTTTCATCGGTCGGAAAAGTGATGGTGACCGTTTTTAGTGATGATTATGGATAGAAAGCGACTGAAATGTATCGGATTTTCCAAAATTACACTCCTTGATCGGAAAAACAGTCAGAAAAGTAGATTACAATGCGCGAATTTCCTTCAAAAAGGTCTAAACAGTTTCATCGGTCGGAAAAGTGATATTGACCGTTTTTAGTGATGATTATGGATAGAAAGCGAATGAAATGTATCGGATTTCCCAAAACTACAGTCCTTGATCGGAAAAATAGTCAGAAAAGTGAATTACAATGGGCGAATTTCCTTCAAAAAGGTCTAAAACAGTTTCATCGGTCGGAAAAGTGATATTGACCGTTTTTAGTGATGATTATGGATAGAAAGCGACTGAAATGTATCGGATTTTCCAAAATTACACTCCTTGATCGGAAAAATAGTCAGAAAAGTGGATTACAATGGGCGAATTTCCTTCAAAAAGGTCTAAAACAGTTTCATCGGTCGGAAAAGTGATATTGACCGTTTTTAGTGATGATTATGGATAGAAAGCGAATGAAATGTATCGGATTTCCCAAAACTACAGTCCTTGATCGGAAACACAGTCAGAAAAATGGATTACAATGGGCGAATTTCCTTCAAAAAGGTCTAAACAGTTTCATCGGTCGGAAAAGTGATATTGACCGTTTTTAGTGATGATTACGGATAGAAAGCGACTGAAATGTATCGGATTTTCCAAAATTACACTCCTTGATCGGAAAAACAGTCAGAAAAGTAGATTACTATGCGCGAATTTCCTTCAAAAAGGTCTAAACAGTTTCATCGGTCGGAAAAGTGATGGTGACCGTTTTTAGTGATGATTATGGATAGAAAGCGACTGAAATGTATCGGATTTCCCAAAACTACAGTCCTTGATCGGAAACACAGTCAGAAAAATGGATTACAATGGGCGAATTTCCTTCAAAAAGGTCTAAAACAGTTTCATCGGTCGGAAAAGTGACATTGACTGTTTTTTGTGATATTTATGGATAGAAACTGCATTTAAAGAAATAGAAAATGCTTTTCCATCAGGACAACTCACTTTGTTACACATCGGTGATTGCCATGATTACAATTCATGAATTGGTTGACTACCAACCATATTCGTAAGAGCTCACCCCATAGCGACTTATTTACTGATTCGTAACCTCAAAATTTCACTTCCAGCGATTGATTTTCATCACACAAGGAAATTATAGCTAATTCGAGGCAAGTTTTATTTGGAAAGACTAGAAACTTGAGAGCTTGGCAGGAAGAAGTGTATAAGACCCACTATTTATAATAATTATCCACTAATTTATTTAAATTCGGTTACTTTTCTATTTCGTTACGGTTCACTCGGTTATTCACCGACTTTCTCGCCGATAAACAAGCAATTATTTATACAAAAATAATTTCTCGATATTTCGGTTTTAGAAAGTAAAAAGGTCTCGAAATCGCCGGCTTCGCGGTCCATGTTGCGGACGAGTTCGTAACGGTACATTTGAACTACCGAATTCATTCCAAATTTACATACTGATATGTTTTAAATTTAAATGATTTGTTTAGTTTCGTTTTACTTTTCGTTATCAATTTTCAGATCGCGAGATGTTTCTCCACACCGGATAGATACCGATCACCAATCTGTTCAAAAAGTTTCAACTTTTTCTATACAAAACAATCTTCTATCTCCTCCGAATATAGTTCCACTACCTACACTCAAAATGGAGAACGCCTTAACACAACACCGCAACGAATTCTACAGGTAGAGTCAACAATTTTCATAATCGATTTATCCGTTAACCGCCACGTTCGTTGCGATAAATTATCGATATTTATGTTGTAGCTCCCTGAAAACTTCCACGTATATGAGCAAACAGTCGTATTCTTCCGGAATATTCAGTAGTATAACCCAATCGAAAGACACGACCGACAGTTGCTTGGAAAACGGTCATCAGACCATCCAAAATAAGTGCGTCAGCTTCGAAAGCACCAGCATGACGGATACGGGCGGACAGAGGAAATGCGTATCGGAAACCAGTATGAAACAAGAATATTCCAACGGAAGTGAAACGAAATCGTTCATACAACAAAGAGTGGAACGCCTCTACGGACCGGGCGCTCTGGCGCAAGGTTTCTTCATAACCAAACCTCAGAAAAGCCGCTTAAACGAATCCGACAGCAAAACGCACGCCCCCGGTAAATTTATATCAACAAAAACCGATTTATTTTTCTTGTTTTTTATTCAAATTTTGGTTTTTTAGTCGGCGATAAACATTCTAAATCAATGAACGACAACCTTCTCGAAGAAGACGATGATGTAGAATACGGTATGAAACAGAGTACCAGTAGTCCAACTCTTCCGGTCCTAAGGCATCTTCGACCCGAATTTAGGGCGCAACTACCGATGATAAGTCCCAGAAGGGGACAACAATTAGAAATTACGACTATACAGAAGAGTATCACCGTACCGAAATTGATAAATGTGGTTAAAGTGAATGGACATTCGAAAGCCAATGAAGCCGAAACGATATCCGATGTTAAGGAAGATGTTAACGGAACATGTAATGATAAATCTGTAATAGGTAGTCGTCGTTTTATATCAAATAATTGATCATTTTTTGTTCTATTCTTTTCCATTTCTACATGTTCAATATTTCCTTCTCCAGCTACTGCCTACTTGGTTTTTTTTTTCTCTTATTGCCTTTTCCTCATTTCGGTACTTTCACTTTTCACTCTTTTGATCTTTAAATGACTTTCGATCTTCTTCTCTTCTCTAATTTCTACTTTCTTTTTTACTCTTATAGCCTATTCCTTATTTCGATGCCTCCTCGTCTCTCATCTATTTCCTTTCATTCCCTACTTACGTCTTAGTATTTTCCATTTCCTCTCGTCTGTATTTTCTCCTTTTCTTTTGATATATAAATGACTTTGAATCTAGTTGGTCAGATATTTTTTCCTTTTAACTTTTTATTGTTCTACATCTGGATGTTCAATGTCCTTCTCCAGCTGCTGTCCCGTTTTTATTTGGTTTTCTTCTTCCTTTTTATATCCTGTTTCTTATTTCGGTACCTCCATTGTTTTCGAACCTTTCTTAGTATTATTAATTGGGGAGAGTTATTATTTATTTGTTTTGTTCGTCTTTTCCACATTTCACCTACTTTGGTATTCTCCATTCCCTCTGTTCTATATAATTTCTTCCTTCTTTTTCATTTATAAATGACTTTGAATCTATTCGGTTGGATATTTTTTCTTTTTGTTCTATTTCTTTCCGTACCTGGATGTTCGATCTCCTTCTCCGGCTATTGTCTACTTTTCTTTTTTTCTCTTATAGCCTATTTCTCATTTCAATGCCTCATTTGCTTTCTAACTTTTCTTACTATTATTAATTGGGGAGAGTTATAATTTATTTCTCTTTATTTCCTTCTCTTTCGTTCCCTTGTGCCTGTATTTTCTTCGTTCCTTTTTATATATAATTAACTTTGGATCCATTCAGCATATATTTGATTAGTTTATTTTCTTTATTTCTTCTTTTTGTTTTACTCCTTTCAATATATGTATTTTAAATTTTCTTTTGTGCACTTTCTTTTTGGTTTGTTTCTTCCTTTTTATAGTCCATTCCTCCAGATACTTACATTATATACACTGTCTATTATTGTTCTGGTATCTTGACACTTTTTTAAAAAATTTCTGATTATTCAGTTAATTTTTCTGATTTTTTCTCTTTTGGGGCACTTTTTTTCAAAAAATACTTGCTTTATACACAATTTATAATATTATCCTGGAATCCTGTTTATTTTTTTTGAAAATTCTCGTCCCCCAGATACTTTTTTTGAATTATTTCTCGTTTGAGGCACTTTTTTTCAAAAAATACTTGCTTTATACACAATTTATAATATTATCCTCGTTTGAGGCACTTTTTTTCATAAAATACTTGCTTTATACACAATTTATAATATTATCCTGGAATCCTGTTTATTTTTTTTGAAAATTCTCGTCCCCCAGATACTTTTTTTGAATTATTTCTCGTTTGAGGCACTTTTTTTCAAAAAATACTTGCTTTATACACAATTTATAATATTATCCTGGAATCCTGTTTATTTTTTTGGAAAATTCTCGTCCCCCAGATACTTTTTTTGAATTATTTCTCGTTTGAGGCACTTTTTTTCAAAAAATACTTGCTTTATACACAATTTATAATATTATCCTGGAATCCTGTTTATTTTTTTTGAAAATTCTCGTCCCCCAGATACTTTTTTTGAATTATTTCTCGTTTGAGGCACTTTTTTTCAAAAAATACTTGCTTTATACACAATTTATAATATTATCCTGGAATCCTGTTTATTTTTTTGGAAAATTCTCGTCCTCCAGATACTTTTTTTGAATTATTTCTCGTTTGAGGCACTTTTTTTCAAAAAATACTTGCTTTATACACAATTTATAATATTATCCTGGAATCCTGTTTATTTTTTTTGAAAATTCTCGTCCCCCAGATACTTTTTTTGAATTATTTCTCGTTTGAGGCACTTTTTTTCAAAAAATACTTGCTTTATACACAATTTATAATATTATCCTGGAATCCTGTTTATTTTTTTTTGAAAATTCTCGTCCTCCAGATACTTTTTTTGAATTATTTCTCGTTTGAGGCACTTTTTTTCAAAAAATACTTGCTTCATACACAATTTATAATATTATCCTGGAATCCTGTTTATTTTTTTTGAAAATTCTCGTCCTCCAGATACTTTTTTTGAATTATTTCTCGTTTGAGGCACTTTTTTTCAAAAAATACTTGCTTTATACACAATTTATAATATTATCCTGGAATCCTGTTTATTTTTTTTTGAAAATTCTCGTCCTCCAGATACTTTTTTTGAATTATTTCTCGTTTGAGGCACTTTTTTTCAAAAAATACTTGCTTTATACACAATTTATAATATTATCCTGGAATCCTGTTTATTTTTTTGGAAAATTCTCGTCCTCCAGATACTTTTTTTGAATTATTTCTCGTTTGAGGCACTTTTTTTCAAAAAATACTTGCTTTATACACAATTTATAATATTATCCTGGAATCCTGTTTATTTTTTTTGAAAATTCTCGTCCCCCAGATACTTTTTTTGAATTATTTCTCGTTTGAGGCACTTTTTTTCAAAAAATACTTGCTTTATACACAATTTATAATATTATCCTGGAATCCTGTTTATTTTTTTTTGAAAATTCTCGTCCTCCAGATACTTTTTTTGAATTATTTCTCGTTTGAGGCACTTTTTTTCAAAAAATACTTGCTTCATACACAATTTATAATATTATCCTGGAATCCTGTTTATTTTTTTTGAAAATTCTCGTCCTCCAGATACTTTTTTTGAATTATTTCTCGTTTGAGGCACTTTTTTTCAAAAAATACTTGCTTTATACACAATTTATAATATTATCCTGGAATCCTGTTTATTTTTTTGGAAAATTCTCGTCCCCCAGATACTTTTTTTGAATTATTTCTCGTTTGAGGCACTTTTTTTCAAAAAATACTTGCTTTATACACAATTTATAATATTATCCTGGAATCCTGTTTATTTTTTTGGAAAATTCTCGTCCTCCAGATACTTTTTTTGAATTATTTCTCGTTTGAGGCACTTTTTTTCAAAAAATACTTGCTTTATACACAATTTATAATATTATCCTGGAATCCTGTTTATTTTTTTGGAAAATTCTCGTCCCCCAGATACTTTTTTTGAATTATTTCTCGTTTGAGACACTTTTTTTCAAAAAATACTTGCTTTATACACAATTTATAATATTATCCTGGAATCCTGTTTATTTTTTTTGAAAATTCTCGTCCTCCAGATACTTTTTTTGAATTATTTCTCGTTTGAGGCACTTTTTTTCAAAAAATACTTGCTTTATACACAATTTATAATATTATCCTGGAATCCTGTTTATTTTTTTGGAAAATTCTCGTCCCCCAGATACTTTTTTTGAATTATTTCTCGTTTGAGGCACTTTTTTTCAAAAAATACTTGCTTTATACACAATTTATAATATTATCCTGGAATCCTGTTTATTTTTTTGGAAAATTCTCGTCCCCCAGATACTTTTTTTGAATTATTTCTCGTTTGAGGCACTTTTTTTCAAAAAATACTTGCTTTATACACAATTTATAATATTATCCTGGAATCCTGTTTATTCTTTTTGAAAATTCTCGTCCCCCAGATACTTTTTTTGAATTATTTCTCGTTTGAGGCACTTTTTTTCAAAAAATACTTGCTTTATACACAATTTATAATATTATCCTGGAATCCTGTTTATTTTTTTGGAAAATTCTCGTCCCCCAGATACTTTTTTTGAATTATTTCTCGTTTGAGGCACTTTTTTTCAAAAAATACTTGCTTTATACACAATTTATAATATTATCCTGGAATCCTGTTTATTCTTTTTGAAAATTCTCGTCCTCCAGATACTTTTTTTGAATTATTTCTCGTTTGAGGCACTTTTTTTCAAAAAATACTTGCTTTATACACAATTTATAATATTATCCTGGAATCCTGTTTATTTTTTTTGAAAATTCTCGTCCCCCAGATACTTTTTTTGAATTATTTCTCGTTTGAGGCACTTTTTTTCAAAAAATACTTGCTTTATACACAATTTATAATATTATCCTGGAATCCTGTTTATTCTTTTTGAAAATTCTCGTCCTCCAGATACTTTTTTTGAATTATTTCTCGTTTGAGGCACTTTTTTTCAAAAAATACTTGCTTTATACACAATTTATAATATTATCCTGGAATCCTGTTTATTTTTTTTGAAAATTCTCGTCCCCCAGATACTTTTTTTGAATTATTTCTCGTTTGAGGCACTTTTTTTCAAAAAATACTTGCTTTATACACAATTTATAATATTATCCTGGAATCCTGTTTATTTTTTTTGAAAATTCTCGTCCTCCAGATACTTTTTTTGAATTATTTCTCGTTTGAGGCACTTTTTTTCAAAAAATACTTGCTTTATACACAATTTATAATATTATCCTGGAATCCTGTTTATTTTTTTTGAAAATTCTCGTCCTCCAGATACTTTTTTTGAATTATTTCTCGTTTGAGGCACTTTTTTTCAAAAAATACTTGCTTTATACACAATTTATAATATTATCCTGGAATCCTGTTTATTCTTTTTGAAAATTCTCGTCCTCCAGATACTTTTTTTGAATTATTTCTCGTTTGAGGCACTTTTTTTCAAAAAATACTTGCTTTATACACAATTTATAATATTATCCTGGAATCCTGTTTATTTTTTTTGAAAAATTCTCGTCCCCAGATACTTTTTTTGAATTATTTCTCGTTTGAGGCACTTTTTTTCAAAAAATACTTGCTTTATACACAATTTATAATATTATCCTGGAATCCTGTTTATTCTTTTTGAAAATTCTCGTCCTCCAGATACTTTTTTTGAATTATTTCTCGTTTGAGGCACTTTTTTTCAAAAAATACTTGCTTTATACACAATTTATAATATTATCCTGGAATCCTGTTTATTTTTTTTGAAAATTCTCGTCCCCCAGATACTTTTTTTGAATTATTTCTCGTTTGAGGCACTTTTTTTCAAAAAATACTTGCTTTATACACAATTTATAATATTATCCTGGAATCCTGTTTATTTTTTTTGAAAATTCTCGTCCTCCAGATACTTTTTTTGAATTATTTCTCGTTTGAGGCACTTTTTTTCAAAAAATACTTGCTTTATACACAATTTATAATATTATCCTGGAATCCTGTTTATTTTTTTTGAAAATTCTCGTCCCCCAGATACTTTTTTTGAATTATTTCTCGTTTGAGGCACTTTTTTTCAAAAAATACTTGCTTTATACACAATTTATAATATTATCCTGGAATCCTGTTTATTCTTTTTGAAAATTCTCGTCCTCCAGATACTTTTTTTGAATTATTTCTCGTTTGAGGCACTTTTTTTCAAAAAATACTTGCTTTATACTCAATTTATAATATTATCCTGGAATCCTGTTTATTTTTTTTGAAAATTCTCGTCCCCCAGATACTTTTTTTGAATTATTTCTCGTTTGAGGCACTTTTTTTCAAAAAATACTTGCTTTATACACAATTTATAATATTATCCTGGAATCCTGTTTATTTTTTTTGAAAATTCTCGTCCTCCAGATACTTTTTTTGAATTATTTCTCTTTTGAGACCCTATTCTCAAAAGATATTTGCCTCTTATGATCCATTTAGAATCCAAATACTAATAATTTATATTAATTAAGATTAAAACTACTTGAGCTAATACCTTAATCTCCCAAGGTCGTCAATTCGTATATCTATTTTTTTCTATATCAGTTTTGAATAATTAAAAAATTGAAATTATCATTTTTGTAACCTATCACTCTAATTATGATATATATTATTTCGATAGATATTTTCGTATATTTATTACATTTGAGTTAAATATTAAAATGCCTTTGTTCTTAAACAACCGTAAGTATTTAAAATTATGAAATTCTTCTTTAAAGGTCACTGTATTTTTAATTCTTTCTACTTAACCTTTATAACACATTAGGTAAGATCTCGACTTAGAGGCACAAAAACCAACAATGTGTTTATCTTTATTTTCTACAATTCGGAAAGTTTTTTCACTTTTTCTATGTCTAATTTTTCTATTATCTATTGTGTTGTTCCTCAACATTTGTTTGATCGTTTTCCTTTAAAATTTTGACATGAAAACTTAGTTTTATTGTTGATTTTATCAAGAAAATATCTATTGGGGATTGTAGTTTACGAAATAAACATTACCACCTATATTTTCAAGTTGTTGAACGTTTTCTAACCTAGAATGAAATTTTTCCACTTTTTCTCTTCCTAATTTTTCTATTATCTTCAAAACAACAGATTGTTTTATCCTCGGGCATTTTTTTTGTTTATTTTACCACTTTTCCTCAAAATTTTGACAACAAACTTGGTTCTATCGTTAATTGTATTGAAAATATATCAATGGAATTTTATATAGTTCAAAATGATCATTAGAATTCACATTTTCTATAAATTTAAAACCTTAACACCATAATTGAAATTATTTGACTATACTTTCATCAAAAATAAAATAAAAATCTCTATTTGTAAATACTGTTATATTATTATAAACGATAACCATTTATCTTTAAATCTGCTCTGTCGTTTAGAATAGTGTCAAAAATTGCCCTCTTAGCATCTTTTTCATTTCTGAAAAGCCAGAAGTCACTCGGTGATTAAATTAGGATCCCCTCGAAGATGACTTTGTAATTTCGAGGAAATAGAAACACAATTTTCTTTGTATTCAACAAATTAAAAGACATAGAGACCCTTCTTTATCCTTATTTGATTCATTTTCATTTTCTAATCATTCATACCACTTCGTTATAACATTTTACAATATACAGCAGGATACTGACAAATAAGAATTGCTTTTTGATCATACCCCGTATAATGCAAATATGTAAAACTAACGTATATTTTTAGTGGAAAAAGATGGTCATTATTTTTTGAAAATCCTTGAGGATCAAACAAAAAGACTGTTGGAATTAGCCGCTAGAGTAGAAAGTGATATGTCATCACCAGATTTATCGGAAGAAGTAATAGGAAAACTTAGATCAGCATCAGGAAAAGCGAGACTGTTGGTATCGCAGAAAATGCAACAATTCAAAGGTCTATGTACTAATAATATTAATAGGGTGAGCTAAAAAATTTTAATATTCCTTCTTTTTCTCTTGTACATTTACAATTTTCATTTTTTTTATCTACAGACTGCTGGCGAAGCTTTCCCTACGACCAATGAAGACCTCCAAGGCTTCTGGGACATGGTGATGCTTCAAGTTGATCAAGTCGACGCTATTTTCAAAGAAATCGATGTACTGAGAAATAATAATTGGAAAGAACCGGCAAAAATTGAGGTTAAGAACACTCAAAACGGTACAGCTAAACCTAAAAAGGCCGTAACGCGTATCAGGCCATCCTCCGCCGCTAACGAGGAAGCCAGAAAACAGAGGGAAATCGAGAGAAAAAGGATGATAGAAGAAAAACGTAAAGCGATGAAAACGGCTCAACAGTCTAAACCTACTATCGAAATTTTTGTACCCGAAGCTAGTAGCTGAGATTCGACTTCGTTTTAGGTATTATAAGAAGGATAGGAAAAGTGGTTTGGAAAGGAAAAGAAAATTTGAAGAATGTTCAACTCCAATACTGAAAAAGGACAAGAATTTTTTTAAAAAAAATCTGTTTTTACCGGAAGTAAGTTTTTTTTTGACAAAATAAATGATTAAAAAATACCTCTAATTCATTTATGTATAAAAATTTAGTGTTTTATGCGATTAAATATTTTCCAGGTCGACGTTCTATATATTTTCCAACCCCCTTTCCCTTATCGCTGCACTATATTTTAATATGCTCACTTGTATAATATAATTACATTTACTGCAACGTTAATCAAATGTTTCAATTAAAACAAAAAATAATTTCGTAATAATCAATTATTTTCTATTAGAATAACAATTTTTTGTTTTATATCTCTAAATAAAGCTTCATTGAGGCGCAATGTTGACGTTAGCTTAGAGCGCCGAATGAGGTATAATCTCTACTAGAACGCCATCTTCAAATAACCCTCAAAGCATGGAAAATAGAAAATTTGCAACAAATATCGAAAATTGCATCTTGTTCTTCTTCCAAATATTGATACATTATACTATGATTGGTTTAATCAAATAATTATGTGACTCTATCTCTTCTTCTTCATATTTTTACCTTATTATAACCCCAAATTGATTCCGCTGTCTCTAAACATCCTTCTAGTTGACCATTGGAAGGTTTCCAACTAATTTAAACACACATCTCGTTCTTATTTCAACGTACTGTGTCTTCTTCTTTCAAGTATTGATACATTATAATATAATCGGTTGAATCAAGTGATTTTGTTACTGTACCTCCTCTTTTATCATTTGTTCTTCATCTTTTTACCTTATTATGACCCCAAATTGATTCCGATGTCTCCAAACATCCTTCTAGTAGATCATCGGAAGGTTTCCAACTAATTTAAGCACACATCTCGTTCTTATTTCAACGTACTGTGTCTTCTTCTTTCAAGTATTGATACATTGTAATATAATCGGTTGAATCAAGTGATTTTGTTACTGTACCTCTTCTTTTATCATTTGTTCTTCATCTTTTTACCTTATTATGACCCCAAATTGATTCCGATGTCTCTAAACATCCTTCTAGTTGATCATTGGAAGGTTTCCAACTAATTTAAA
Organism: Diorhabda sublineata; assembly: GCF_026230105.1. Taxonomy (NCBI): domain Eukaryota; kingdom Metazoa; phylum Arthropoda; class Insecta; order Coleoptera; family Chrysomelidae; genus Diorhabda; species Diorhabda sublineata. The sequence goes on along the minus strand of NC_079477.1, from coordinate 1,710,278 downwards.
TACACATCTCGTTCTTATTTCAACGTACTGTGTCTTCTTCTTTCAAGTATTGATACATTATAATATAATCGGTTGAATCAAGTGATTTTGTTACTGTACCTCTTCTTTTATCATTTGTTCTTCATCTTTTTACCTTATTATGACCCCAAATTGATTCCGATGTCTCCAAACATCCTTCTAGTAGATCATCGGAAGGTTTCCAACTAATTTAAGCACACATCTCGTTCTTATTTCAACGTACTGTGTCTTCTTCTTTCAAGTATTGATACATTATAATATAATCGGTTGAATCAAGTGATTTTGTTACTGTACCTCTTCTTTTATCATTTGTTCTTCATCTTTTTACCTTATTATGACCCCAAATTGATTCCGATGTCTCTAAACATCCTTCTAGTAGATCATCGGAAGGTTTCCAACTAATTTAAATACACATCTCGTTCTTATTTCAACGTACTGTGTCTTCTTCTTTCAAGTATTGATACATTATAATATAATCGGTTGAATCAAGTGATTTTGTTACTGTACCTCTTCTTTTATCATTTGTTCTTCATCTTTTTACCTTATTATGACCCCAAATTGATTCCGATGTCTCCAAACATCCTCCTAGTAGATCATCGGAAGGTTTCCAACTAATTTAAGCACACATCTCGTTCTTATTTCAACGTACTGTGTCTTCTTCTTTCAAGTATTGATACATTATAATATAATCAGTTGAATCAAGTGATTTTGTTACTGTACCTCCTCTTTTATCATTTGTTCTTCATCTTTTTACCTTATTATGACCCCAAATTGATTCCGATGTCTCCAAACATCCTTCTAGTAGATCATCGGAAGGTTTCCAACTAATTTAAACACAGATCTTGTTCGTTTGTCAACAATTCAAATTGTTAGTAACCTGAGTAAATATAATTTACTGTCTATTTGTTTAAATTACTGCTTTATGAAACTTGTGTCTAGATTAAGTTCATTTGAACCATCTCGTTACTTTATGTCTTCTTCTTTCACCAATCTGCCTTCATCCGGTCTATATTGATACAAGCAATGCGTCGAATTAATAGCTGTGTTTCTTGAAAATAAATATTTGTACCATTTAAACTATATATATATATATTCAATTTTGCAAAAGACTGAGTTATAAAACAATAACGTTGATTCTCAAATTAAAAAAAAACATATATTACCAATAATAACCAAATAATGTACTAAAAATGAAAAAAATAAACATTCCCAGTGCTTTCTATAATATACTGGTGCATTTTTTTAAATAATATTTTTAATCAGAGTTTTTATTATACTCCATGGGATATTTATACATTCGAATCGCATGTCACACTTTTGGCAATCACTGTATGTGTATTTTTTTTTAAATAATGTTAATTAAATATATTTTCGTTATAATGTAATAATAAATTGATATTTCAGTTTTGTTTGTTCTCTTTTTTTGTATTATATTATTCCATAAATGCTTAATATTTGGAAAAACCTATAAGGACACTAAAATTGAAACCAAACACTACTTATATTGCTTTTTAAATACGATACAGGTTTTGGTGGTCCCTATCCGGCTCGAAGGACCAGACAGTTTAATTGTAATTATTAGTGTAGTAGTTGTATACAGTGTGTTCGATTAAAATGATAATCAGTTTTAGATGCTTTTTGACCCCAACCAAATTATTATGATAAAAGAGAACAAACAAACGTTTTTTTTTTTAATCGATTGCAAAACAAAAGTTTGTCCAACTCGGCGTATGTTTTTATGTATTGTTAACAAAATTTTTTTAAATATAGTTGGGTTTGATATAAAGACGTTATATTGTATGTTAGTTTTTAAGGTGAAAAGTTGATATATATATATGAATTTATTTATTAAATCTTTTTATATAATTTTTTTATCCGATCGGCAATCTGTATATCTCTTTTTGATAATTATTTATTATATTAACTATATTAAATAAATTATTTACTCGATGTGTTATATATTTATTTTCAACTAACTGAAATTATCGAATCACAACAGTTTTCCAATAAAAACCGAGATTTTCTTCAAAAAATGTAAATTTTTCCATTTGCAGCTGTCAAATTTTGTATCTAGAAGCTATTTATCCACACATATCAATCAAACACATTATAATTTATTGAAAACCAAGATTTCGTTGAATAAATTCCAGTTTTTCTTGAACCATAACATTTTTCTATCACCAATCAAGATTTTCTTGAGAAATTTCTAGTTTTTCCACTTGCAGCTGTTGGATTCTACATCTACAAGCTAATAATCAATATGTACTGTTATATATATTTTTAACCACCCAAAACTAGTGAATCCCAACAGATTTCCTTAAAGAAATGTAAATTTTTCCATTTGCAGCTGTCAAATTTTGTATCTAGAAGCTATTTATCCACACATATCAACCAAACACATTGATTTGCAAGAGTATTTTATTGAAATTAAGATTTCGTTGAATAAATTCCAGTTCTTCTTGAATTATAACATTTTTTCATTGAAAACAAGATTTTTTTGAAGTTTTTCCATTTTTAGCCATTATTTTCTACCTCTACTAATTAGTTATCAACACGTCAACCAAAAATACTAAATCACAAGAGGTCTTTATTGAAAACAAATATTTTTTGGAAGAATTTCCAGTTTTTTCATTTTTGCAGACTTCAGATCTTACATCTCAAGATATTTAACAACTAAAACTATTGAATCATCACAATATTCCATTGAAAACCGAGATTTTCATGAACAATTTTCAGTTTTTCCTTTTGTAACCATAAGATTCTACATCTACAAGCTACTAACTTGTTCTGCGTTCTATTTTATTTTTAAGCACCCAAAACTATTAAACCCCAACAGTTTTTCCCCCCAACACAAAAATTATTTTGAGGAAATCACTTTTCCCATTCTCAAAATCGGATTTTAGGTCCACAAACTAGTTGTACTTCTACGTTAAGTTATGATGGGGCTTCTTAGGTACAATTCTATTTTGTAGTAGATCTTTTCAGTTTTCTGGTGTTTATTTCTTAAATTAGCTAGAATAGTGAGTTCTTCGAGTGTTTATCACTTTTATAGTGATTAAAGTATTACTTTGTTTGAATTTCGTACTAACGGCTTTGATATAGAGAGACATCTACTAAAGTGAAATATTTACAAACACGAATGGGAAAATTGTCCCTTACTAATCACTTCAGAACATCAGAACACTAGAGAAATATTAATATTTCAAATTTGTTTTCAAAATAAAATAAAAAATATCTAAAGGATGCAAAAATGTAGGAAAAATTGGGACTTGAAACAAAAACGACAATAAAATTCAATTATTATATTAAATTGTTTAAAATTTTAATACAAGGCACTTGCCTCGAATATATGAGTCAACAAAATAAAAATAATCAAACAAAATACTTAAAATACTGAGGAATGTAAAAATATCACTTAAAATCGGCAAATCTTTGTTTAATTAAGTAAAAACTTATCATGTATTTCATGAATATATTTAGTACACTGGATATACCAAATTGGATGTTCAATACCAAACTATCAACCGATTAAAATTAAATTTTTCAAAATTTCATGTAAACCTACATTTTTAAAATCTTACAATACCTACACATTCCTTAATAAACATCATAACGAGGTAAACTACTACTTCTTGAAGTCACCTCGTATCAATTAATTCTAGAAATATAAGTTACCTAGAAGAGAACTAAAAATTTTTTCAACAAAGTTTTTACTTAATAAACAAAAGATTTCCAAAATATGTTATAAAACGAGGATATGTTGGAACGTAATAGGACTTGGAATTTCATTAGAGCCCTAAATACTGATAAAAAGTGAGATTATGCAGTGTTTCCACTCTACTCGAATTCTTCTTACCAAATTTGTGCTTAGTACGTGATAAAATCTTGAAAATAAAAACAATCTTTAACAAAAAATAGAAAAAATCTATACAATCTCAATAAGTGTCCTCTTGAAAGGATCAAAATTGATAGAAGTTCTAATATATCCTTTAATTTAAGTAATTAGACTATCACCACTGAAGATTCTGACATTCACCGCACAATTTGATCAGTTCGTCATTGTAAGACTCTACTTGGATAGTGCAACTTATAACAGGCATTTTACTTTGTATTGTCAACGCTGTTTTCTTAAGAAGAACATCTCTATCACAGAAATCATCTTCAACAAACAAAATTATGAATTAAAAATAATAAAAATTTATATATAAATAAACTTTACTTACCAACAGCTAAGTGAACAGAAACTATGTTTTTCTCTGGAGCTAATGCCCAAGTATGCAAACTATGTACGTGCTTTATATCTTCAAGTTTGGCAATTTCATTTTTCAATTGCATACTATCTATAGGACTCCCTTCGAGTAAAAACCAAAGGGAATCTTTTCCTACTCTCACTGTTGTACAAATAACAATAGCTGAAAATATTAAAGTACATATTGGGTCCGCTATTTTTGCGCTAGGTTCAAATTTAATAACAACTGCTGATACTAAAACGCCAAAACTTTGAAGTAAATCTCCTAAAACGTGTATTGTTGCTGCACGTACATTGATATTTGACGAAGATTCCGAATGAGAATGTTGGGATAATCCGTGCGAATGCGTGTGGCATACTCCATGAAGAATACCACCCATTCTAGAAAAAATATATCTAACTTACTTTTTCACATCAACTCGTTTAATTTGAAAAATAACTTTGTTCGCTTATCTAATTCCGAATCAGTTTAGGAACCGATCGCATGCGCACTTTCAAACTTGTCGTTCGCGAGGGAAGAAGCCATAGATTCGCGAAGGACAATTTTGAAAGATCGCGCGTCTATTTCAAACAAACTTGAACTAGATAAATCAATTCAAGTGATTTATGGTCTCTATCAGTTATCGTAAAAAAAAACATTCGCGAAAATTGTCCTAACAGTTTGACAATTGTCACTACTGTCAAATGTAGGTGTATCAACGTCTCCGTGAAGTTATCCCCTAAGGTGGTGAAGTTTACAAATAAAATAATAAATATGGAGAATAGAAAATATTTTGAAATATAGATTAGTGATATGATGAACTTATTCAATCAAAAATTTTTGCGTCCATTTGAAACAAACTCGAAATAAGATAAATAAATTCAAATGATTTATGGCCTCTACAAATTGTCGTAAAAAAAGCTTTCGCGAAAATTGTCCTAATAATTTAACAATTATTATGTCACTAACGTCATTACTGTCAAATATAGGTATTTAACCTACGAAAGTTTGTTTCATTCAAGTTTACAAATACAATAATAAATATGGAGAGGAATAGAAAAGATTTTCGCCCCAACCGTTCTAATAATATTTCACCATGGAATGGAAATATTGATTCGCAATCCAATTATAATCAGTGGAATAATAGTAATATTCCAAATCATTGGAATAATCAACAAACAATGCAACGAATTTCTCCGTGGGTACAAAATCAGAATAATAGAGCTGATCCATGGCAAAACAATAATTCAATAACATGGAATCAACAGTCGTCGACACCTCAAAATAATAGGAGTGGAGGTATTTGGATACAACAAACAGGTAATTTTTAATGTGCTACAGAAAATACAATCGGCGATTATCTTTTTTTTAATTTTTAGGGAATCCAAATAGAAGGAACGTTGGTAATTGGTCTGCGAAAAACAACCCCAACTGGGAGCGTAGGACTCCTTACGATCGACCATCAAGTGATAGAAATAGATCAAATAGGGGCCAAAAAATTGATAGATCTGAGTCAAATAGTCGAGAAAGGACACAAATAAGACAACGCGACCTTTCTCCAGAACTTCAGTCTGAGCCTATAGTTTCCCTAACACCGTTAGAAGCTAAAATTGAAAAGTTAATAACAGCTGTACAAAGTCAACCAGATAACATCGGACAACTTATTTTACTACAGAATAACAATGAAATACCGCCAGTTTTATTGAATAACGCAGCACATCAGGTAAAAAATTGTGTAATGGCTATTGATAGAGATGAGGCAACAGGTTACTCCAAATTAAGAATAAACTCAACAATAATCGCTGAAGGTATGTATTCTTCAAAAAAGGATGCAAAAGAAGCTCTTTATGAAATGGGACTGGAAATTTTGAAGAACAAATGTTTTTATATCACATCAAAATCTCATTATGAAGAAGTATCTATGAATGATATCAACAATCATAAAGTAAATACCCAAGAAGATGATACCATGAATAGTAACAGCAAAGCTCTTCAAATGATGCTTAAGATGGGATGGGGCGGTAAAGGTCTAGGAACTAAAGAACAAGGTGAACAGAAAAGTGTCGCTGAGAAAATAATTGAAAATATATCCAGAGAAGGTTTAGGATTAGGTGGACAATCCGTAATGCAAGAAGTCGATAAAATTCTAGCAGATTACGCAAAATCTAATAAAACTGTAACTTTAGGCTTCGATTCAGGATTTACTAAAGAAGAAAGAGCACAAATTCATTCGATAGCAGCTAAATATCATTTAAAATCGAAAAGTGAAGGTGGTTTTAACAACAGGAGGATTACTATAAGTAAGAAGATGAGCAAATGGGTGTTGGTTAGGGAATTGTTAAGAGTTGGTCTTGAAAATGAATCTTATATATTAACCATTCCTGATGATTTTCAACATTTGTGGACGGAAGTGACTCCATCTACTTAAATATTTGTGTTATTAGTGGGTGCCCAGATTGCTATTTATGACATTGACTATAAAGTATTAATAAAAAAACTACGATGATAATGGTAGATTTAAGAGGTAAAGGAATATGTGTAAGTTTATTTAATGCATTTACCCACAGATAATTTAATAATGAAAATTCTCAATTATTAGGAGAATATATGTGTTTAATACTAAGTGGATGTTCCTAGGAGCAAATAAATTCTTTAATAAAAAAAGAACTCAAAGTGAACTGTTTGATTACAAGTTTATTGTATTGTGACAAAAAATAATATACTCGATAAATAGATATGATAAATTGTGATAATTATTATGTTTTTGTTAATAGAGGAACGTGAGGTTACTTAACTTGACATAAAACTGCCTACTACTCTATTTTCTAAATGATAGAAAATATACATTTTGGTATTTTCCCTATAATTTTCACAAAAAATCAATTTTACCGTCATAAAAACAAAGTGGGACGTTTTATCCCCAAATTTGTACTAGCTATATGGTGAGGCGCGGATCTGTGAGAGGAGACTAAGGAAAACTTCTCTCTGTAAATCCCAAAGAGTTCCGAACAATAAAAATTGGGAATTTTGATATCAATTTGTTTTATTATTGTCAGTTCTACACCGTAAATGCTATAAATTTAGAAGTGTAGAAACATTTGGAACAGAGCATAATTAAAAATTCATCGTTTACGCCAAACATTTTTCAAACAGCATTCAAACTCTTAAATTGTATATTAGAGTCTGTTAACATCATTAATACAGCCTTCATAAATATATATCAACCTGGGATCTTCTGGATTATGTCACCAATGTATAGACTGAAGATATAGAGAAATATGGGGATTCTAGAGCAAAATCACTGAACATATCGAAGGCTTTTGACACAGTTCTAAATAAATTAAGATCGTACGATTTGTCATTCTCACTCATCGACTGATTTTTTCAAAGACTAATCCATCCAGATCCATATCGATTGACAAACCTCTAACGTTCCCCGGGGATACATCTTGTCACCTACTATTTAATCCCTAGGGGACCCCATGGGATCACTCATAGAGTAATCAAAACTGTAAACCCTAACAAAGTATAAGAAAAAACGGGGTGGAATAATCCCCTTTTTTATAAATTATTTTGTAGAGGTTATGTGCAGTTTTGATTTCTTTTTATTAATAGTATTTACAAATATTAGTACAGTCCATAAAGTTATTTTTCGTCACAAATTAGTGACCTACTAAAACGGGTAGCAAAAAGATAGTTTCGAAGGGGTGATATGTATGAAAATAGATTGTGTCAAGGGGGTTACACGTACAAAGTTAACCAGATGAAAATTGAACGTCTTGAAACATAATTACTAAGTATTTAGATGCACTAATTGGGCTAACACAAAATATAATCACGTTTTGTTGGATAAAATTAAATAGTAGATTAGGACATAAGATAAATGATTATATATAGTTGTGGTAATTATAAAGTAAAATTTAAATTTTGATTAATTAAATATTTTAGTTTATTACATATAAAATAACAGAATGTACTATCGATTATTAATAACCTTTGGTCCTCTATCAATTATTTTCGACATGAAAATTTTCACCCCCTAGTTAGGGTGGAGAACTCACCTCTAGGGTAAAAGTACACATAAGCGTAGTATAAAAAATGAATAATTTCTCATTAAAATTAATAAAAACAATAACCATATGTATATAGATCATCCTACCGTTAGAACCAGACATTGTAAATTGTGGAAAGTAGAATTATCGAATAAAAGTAATTTTATCAACAATTTTGTTTTATTCCAATTTAAAACTCCACTATAGTGGAGTATATATACATATAGTATATAAACAGTGAAGAATTGTTTATATTATTTTTTTAGAACTCATTTCTAAGAAGGTCTTTTTATTTATTTGTTTATTTACGTTCTAGACTTATTGAGAAAATTTATTTAGTATATAAACTAGTTAGTTAGTGACTTCAATCCAACTTATAAGTGAAAATAAAATGAAAATCATCACATTATATTGACCAAAAGTCCCATACTGATTCCCATTTCACGATAAATGACTTCAATTCAATTTATAAGTGAAAATAAATGAAAATCATCACATTATATTGACCAAAAGTCCTATACTGATTCCCATTTCATGATAAATGACTTCAATTCAATTTATAAGTGAAAATAAACGAAAATCATCACATTATATTGATCTAAAGTCCCATACTGATTCCCATTTCACGATAAATGACTTCAATTCAATTTCTAAGTAAAAATAATCAAAATTACTCACATTACATTGACCAACAGCCCCACAGTTGATATAACAATCATAGTAGTTGCTTCAATTTCATAATCTTTGGTATACAATCTACTAATCGCCATCGTGGATAGAATTGCTGTCAATATCCATATAGTTAAGACGCTAAAACATAGATAGATCCACGTAGCTCTTTGTTTTATTTAAATTTGAGTAGGACTACCTGAGAAGAGCGCCTATAACTTCTGCTCTATAATAACCGAATGTCATACTTCGAGTTGGCGGTTTCCTCCCAACCCATATAGCTAATAAAGAAATTAAAAATCCTATTAAATCTGATAATAGATGTGCTGCATCTGTAATTACAGCTAAACTTCCAGCCAAGTAACCACCAACTAATTCTGCTAGCTGAAAGATAAAATATAAATCTAACTGAAAATATAGTATCTAGAGGTGTTTATTTTAAATGTGCAGCTGTAAAGAAAAATGGTGCGAAACATTACATTTAAAATTTATTTGCTCTCACCATAAATACAGCGCATAATATAGCCGCACTACTCAACTTTTTCCAAGCAGTAACATCTTCCGAAGACCGCAAGATGCGGTGGCAGTGAAACTCAGAATCTTCGTATAAATCCTGAAATAGATAAAAGGATATTTCGGCGAACATTAATAGATTTAGAGACAACCATAAACAAATCAAGCAAAAACAAGAAACAAGGCCATTGTATCGATGAACTAAAAACTTAACCTCAAATACGATCTCCAGCAATATAATGCCTGTATATGATTTATCATATAAATTAACAGGAAGTACCACAAAAAAACTGTATTATAGATAGTTTGATATCTTTTATTTAGTTAGAAAGTTGAGGTGGAATACTTTTTGGATGGTCCTGGTATAGCATTTGTTTTCAGGACAGAGACGTAAACAATTGATTCAAATCATATTGTGTGGGTTCCAAACAAATCAATTTTAATAAGTAATGAACACAAATAAGATTAATATCTTATTTAATTAACAAGTTCGTTGACAGTAAATAAATAATTTATTATAGAACGATACCAAATATATTTCATCCTCACTTCAATGTTCAAATACTTATTAACTTAACCTCAAAATATTAAATATATAAAAGCGATGGGCACTAATTCGTATACGAGTGTTGATACGACTTTAACCAAATGAAGTTTGTTCTAAATTTACATATATATATATAAATAGATTGGTCCAAAATGATATTAATTTAATTTAATTATGAAAAAACTTACCATTTTTTATTAAATTTTCTTATGTAACAGAAATTAGTTCGAAAATAAAAAACGTTTGATAGATTTTTAAGAGGTTAATCTAGTAGTACTAAGAATTATGATCTAGTCATTAAAACAATACAGAAACATTTCAGATTGTTGATAACACATTTGGAAAAAAAAACAAATACTTCAAAAGATAAATTAAGCAGCAATCATTTAAATGAAATTGTTACAGAATGATTCACGAAGTTAGATGTTTTTTTCGATGCTAGAATAGATTTAGTAGAAAAATCCGTTCTTAAGGCCTTATCATACTAGGAGATTGCGAGCGTTTTCAAAGCGAACGCGCAACGATCCCGCCGCGAATAGCAGCGTGCACGCCATTTTGTACTGCCGCGTACAAACGGCAACGCCATGGTTCATAACGAGAGACGAATTTGAGAAGTAAAATTCAAAATCGTTACGTAATAAGGGACCAAAAAAGAGAATTTAGTGGTCGTTATTTAAAAAAAAAGGTATGGGAAAAGGATAAAATGATTATAAAGTTAATGCAGAAGATGGACGACAGGATAAATAAAGGCAGAAAAAGTGGTGAAAGTGAACTGGAATACAACTTTGCGTTTTCTTTTGTTGAAGATTTAAAATCAATTCATTCAGACCAAAATAATAATAATAATAATAATAAAATGTCTATCATAAACTGATATATTATATATTAATAAGTTGAGGTCGGAAAATTTTCGGATATCCTTCGTATATATCTAATGTATTTTAGGGAGTTTTAAAGATTTTAGTGAAACCTGATATATGCAAATTTATCCTGTTTTAAAAAAAAGATTGAATGTGGATGACAGTTTTCTATTAGGGCCGAGATAAAATGCAACATTATTCATTAGCCTTTATTAGTTTCGGGAGACGTAAATATAACCTAACTTTTACATCAAACTTGATGTCTTCTTCCAAAGTTAATATTTATCGAAAATGAAATGAATTTGAACGAATGCAAGGCTAGAAATGATCATAATTATCATTATTCTTTTACTTTATTAGTATAAATTGTAATTATTCAAGTTTGAAGACATCTAATAATAATTTATTCAAATACATTTGGAATAAAAAGTGAATTTCAGCCCTCAAAGGAAGAGGGTTGATAAAGCGAAGTTTTGTTAAAATTCTTAAGAATGCTCTAAGAATTTATTTGTTAAACAGCGTAAAGAACCAGATTGAAAAAAATTACGTTGATTAAAAATGACTGTTACACTTATCACAAAAACAATAAATTTGAAATTTCACTTGGATTTAAATGATTAAATTGCATAATTGATTAAAATATTTTCATAGTGGTTTCAATTAGTCACACAAAACTTTTGGTATTTGTTTCAATAAAAATTTCTCTTTTATTGATGATTACAATTGCTGGGTTGTATAACGAGAAAAAATATATTGTTAGCTACTTACATTGGTCAATAACGGTGAATCTTCTAAATTATCATTATGGTCTTCAGTGATACACGTTGTACCATCTTCTCGAATATAAGTTTTGTTTAATTCTTGACCCACATCAGAATTCGCCGAGTTCCAAACTAATCTGTGACATTGTAAACACTTTATCTGTTTCGAATTTTTATCATCCAATAGGAAATCCACGTCTTCGTAATGATTGCATGGAGTCATAATAATTACTATTTCAATTATTTATAATTGAAAACGTTTTGTTTACTACATAATAACCTCATATCAATATCGTGTATGTTGACAGGATCGATCGAAATTAATGTTCATTTATGAACCCATTTTTGATTGATAAAAACAGAGATCATTCACAAAATCTCGAATGTAATCATAAAATAATGTAATTTCTTATCTTATTTGTATTTGCTTACCAAAATTGTCCACGTGACTATTGTGGTTTTTAAAAATTATTGACATTAGATGACAGATAGCCACGCTTCGAAATATACGTTAGTATACTGGCGGTTAATAATGACGTCATAAATCTTCGCTATATCGTTGATTCGTGTCAACAAATTAGATTCGACTTCGTATTTTTTCTACATATTAGAAATAATTGTTAACACTATTGAGATATTATCATTTTTAATAATTATTACTAAAAACAAGCTTTTAATTCCTATACGCCTGGAAACATAGTCAATACTTTATACTTATATTGACAGGGCATATGGCACATATTAGAATATTAGTTTGATTTATTTCTGAGTTATGACTAATAAAACATATATAATGGTGATTATCATATTAAAAGATCAAAAACTTTCGGCATACATTAAATAGTGTTATAAACAGATTTCTGAAAACAGTTTATATGCAATCAACAATACACAGGTGTTGTAGAGGGTGCCTAATATACATAATCAATCACTTTGTTGTATACATTAGACAGAATGGGCTAATTTTTTTATAAAAACTGTGAAAAATTGTTAGAATTCAGGGTTCAGGTTGGTCGAAATTTCATTTGCGTGCTCATGTATTTGAAGTAAAAGCTCGGGAAAAACAACACGCCTGTTATTTCTTTTAAGATAAAAAAAGGAAAAAAAAAACTTTCAATAATTCTAGTTAACAAATCTACAACGATAATGATCGAATAATAGTACAATTAAATCGAAAAATTTTCCGGATATTCCAGACGTTCATTTTGACAAACAAATCGTGCACAATTGAAAATTTATCGGAGATACAATAGAGTAACATCAGGCATGAGTGGAGTCATATTCCCGAACGCATTTGCATAATTTGACAGAGAAATTTACTCCCTGACTAATTTACGCCGTTCGGGGGTGAGTTTATATAACAGAACCATTAAAATCTGCCATAATGCATTCATTGGGGGAAATTAAAATAAAAAACACCGACCGTTTCGGTTTGGATTTTTGCTTGTCACATTTTGATATTCACGGTTTTTGTCGAGGGAACGAAATTCTCTACAGAGATATGTACATATACAGGGATTGAAAAAAGTTTCTACTTTTACACTTCTTATTAGAAATAACGTTTTGAAAAAGATTTAATTCGATTTAGGTACAATGGTTGAAGTCAAATAAAAGCATCTGGGCCGTCTTTCATGATCAGGAGGCTAGCATAGTAGCTGAAAATACTCGGTTAGGTTAAGTTAGGTTAGGAAATTTTTTTTATAACTTCTTACGTCAAAAATTGTTTTAAGTACAATCATTTAGTGTGTGATAGAGTAAAATTTGAAAATTTGTGAATACATTTTGATTGTTTTGCAAATTTGCAGGTGTCAGTTGTAGACAAAACGTTTTTTATCTTGTTTTCTGTATCATAATTAAATTAGTAAAGATAAATATGTTTTTATATTGATGATAACATCATTTTGTATCGTTTACAGTAATGACATCAAAACAAATTAGTCATTTAGAAAGTTCTTCATGACATCGTTATATTAACTGGTTAAATACGATAGAAAAAACAGGGGCAATAACGTTGATACATTACCAATTACCTTCAAATTATAGTTCGATGTAGAATAAGCAGTAATTTTGTTGATAAACTCAATGAATATCATGAATTTTTAACGTGGAAACGGTCATAAACAGGCACCGTTACCCTTATAAAGTAAACTCGGTCATTTTAATGGGCAATGGATGGGGTGAAACTACAAGGAAATTATTTTATTAGGAAAAACGAAGTGACGTAATCCTGATAAGTCATATTCAATTATGTAGAAAATTCTGTTATGATTGTTAACGAACTAACCTATAAAATTTTATGTCATTCATAATCTAACAAATCAAAATTAATAATCTAACCACATGTGTCAACTGTCAGTTTGAATATTGATTGTTGACATCGATGAATGTTTTTTAAAAGAAATAACGAACTTTTAAGTAGAAATAAAAACGATTGGAACACTAAATATTGATAGGTTTGTATTTTCATTACTACTAATTATAACCTTTTTTCATTATTTAAGATTCCTTTTGAATGACAATACAGACCACTCATTATAATGTTGAGACTAATAGCTTTGAAATGTTTTGCAAAAATTCTAATTTTCCATTTAATAATAAGAAATGGGTTAAGAAAAAAAATAAAACGATTTGTTCATTAAAAGTTTAAGAATATTTTAAGTCTTTTAGGTCTTGCTTTATCAACCTTGGGTGGACTGTATATTCTCGTTGGAAGAGTCCTTGGTTACTTATACAGAAGATACACTAAGTGTGTTCCGTGGTTACTTATGTCATAACAAAGAGCGTTCCTTTTAGCGAAACGTCGTCCGTTCGGTAATCGTTCTAATAATAATTGTCGAGTCATTTATTGTACAAACAACTAATCGCCTGTTGATACAAAATGACAAATTATACGAACAGCAACTAATTATTAAATATCTTAACTAATCGAATAACTAGAATTTTATGGTTTCTTTAAATAGACAAATAGTTTTATGATATCTGTTATTTTAACGTTAATGGTTTTAAAATGGATTAGATTTACAGTATACAGGGTGTTTCAAAAAAAGGTGATCCCGTTTCTAAGATACACATTTTTTACGATTTTGTCACAATTACTGGCAACATTGTATTGAAATTTTGTACGAATACGTTTTGGAAGCTGATATATCCAACGAATTTGTTTTAATGCCTCATAGAGGGCGCTAGTTACACGGTTCGTATCAAGTAGTATTGAACGTAATTTTTTTAATATTTGATTTATTAAGCAAAATTTCAAGCGACTTAAAACTCGTTACCGTGTTCCGTTTTCGGAATATTTTGATTTGAAAATTATGAAATGAATAACAAAGAAAGTAGAAAGTTTTAATTGACATTATTCATTTGAGTTTTTCGTTTTAAACTTCGTCATAATTCATTAAAGTTATTCGAAATGTGCTTTTCTTGCCTTATGCAAATTATAATATAATGTGACGTTTTCGGAAAGAAAAGAAATTCAGGACCGAATCACCTCTTCAAAAAATTTCATTCTCAACTACGTATATAAAAATTCTACCTTAAAACGCTGAAATAACGCTACCTAATAGTCGTTTTGAATCGATTGGGCGAACTCACAAACTAATTGTATGACAGCTGTCAAATTTAATCGAAAATCCATTGAAGGTTAGGGCTATAATATTAGTAGCTCCATCTATGTGTAACCTACAAACTTTTGGCGTTTTTTCACGCTTTGTAGTTAGTCTTTAAGTGCAGTTTAATCGGGTGACTGCAGATGGAACTTCATTATGATATCATAGAATCATCCAATAATATATATCGATGCTAAAATTCGAGTTTATTATCATTCGTTTTCGTTATGAATCGATTCACAAACTAATTGTATGACAGCTGTCAAATTTAATCGAAAATTCATTGAAGGTTAGGGCTATAATATTAGTAGCTCCATCTATGTGTAACCTACAAACTTTTGGCGTTTTTTCACGCTTTGTAGTTAGTCTTTAAGTGCAGTTTAATCGGCTGACTGCAGATGGAACTTCATTATGATATCATAGAATCATCCATTAATACATATCGATGCTAAAATTCGAGTTTATTATCATTCGTTTTCGTTATGAATCGATTCACAAACTAATTGTATGACAGCTGTCAAATTTAATCGAAAATCCATTGAAGGTTAGGGCTATAATATTAGTAGCTCCATCTATGTGTAACCTACAAACTTTTGGCGTTTTTTCACGCTTTGTAGTTAGTCTTTAAGTGCAGTTTAATCGGGTGACTGCAGATGGAACTTCATTATGATATCATAGAATCATCCATTAATACATATCGATGCTAAAATTCGAGTTTATTATCATTCGTTTTCGTTATGAATCGATTCACAAACTAATTGTATGACAGCTGTCAAATTTAATCGAAAATCCATTGAAGGTTAGGGCTATAATATTAGTAGCTCCATCTATGTGTAACCTACAAACTTTTGGCGTTTTTTCACGCTTTGTAGTTAGTCTTTAAGTGCAGTTTAATCGGGTGACTGCAGATGGAACTTCATTATGATATCATAGAATCATCCAATAATATATATCGATGCTAAAATTCGAGTTTATTATCATTCGTTTTCGTTATGAATCGATTCACAAACTAATTGTATGACAGCTGTCAAATTTAATCGAAAATTCATTGAAGGTTAGGGCTATAATATTAGTAGCTCCATCTATGTGTAACCTACAAACTTTTGGCGTTTTTTCACGCTTTGTAGTTAGTCTTTAAGTGCAGTTTAATCGGCTGACTGCAGATGGAACTTCATTATGATATCATAGAATCATCCATTAATACATATCGATGCTAAAATTCGAGTTTATTATCATTCGTTTTCGTTATGAATCGATTCACAAACTAATTGTATGACAGCTGTCAAATTTAATCGAAAATCCATTGAAGGTTAGGGCTATAATATTAGTAGCTCCATCTATGTGTAACCTACAAACTTTTGGCGTTTTTTCACGCTTTGTAGTTAGTCTTTAAGTGCAGTTTAATCGGGTGACTGCAGATGGAACTTCATTATGATATCATAGAATCATCCATTAATACATATCGATGCTAAAATTCGAGTTTATTATCATTCGTTTTCGTTATGAATCGATTCACAAACTAATTGTATGACAGCTGTCAAATTTAATCGAAAATCCATTGAAGGTTAGGGCTATAATATTAGTAGCTCCATCTATGTGTAACCTACAAACTTTTGGCGTTTTTTCACGCTTTGTAGTTAGTCTTTAAGTGCAGTTTAATCGGGTGACTGCAGATGGAACTTCATTATGATATCATAGAATCATCCATTAATACATATCGATGCTAAAATTCGAGTTTATTATCATTCGTTTTCGTTATGAATCGATTCACAAACTAATTGTATGACAGCTGTCAAATTTAATCGAAAATCCATTGAAGGTTAGGGCTATAATATTAGTAGCTCCATCTATGTGTAACCTACAAACTTTTGGCGTTTTTTCACGCTTTGTAGTTAGTCTTTAAGTGCAGTTTAATCGGGTGACTGCAGATGGAACTTCATTATGATATCATAGAATCATCCATTAATACATATCGATGCTAAAATTCGAGTTTATTATCATTCGTTTTCGTTATGAATCGATTCACAAGCTAATTGTATGACAGCTGTCAAATTTAATCGAAAATTCATTGAAGGTTAGGGCTATAATATTAGTAGCTCCATCTATGTGTAACCTACAAACTTTTGGCGTTTTTTCACGCTTTGTAGTTAGTCTTTAAGTGCAGTTTAATCGGCTGACTACAGATGGAACTTCATTAGGAGATCATAGAATCATCCATTAATACATATCGATGCTAAAATTCGAGTTTATTATCATTCGTTTTCGTTATGAATCGATTCACAAGCTAATTGTATGACAGCTGTCAAATTTAATCGAAAATTCATTGAAGGTTAGGGCTATAATATTAGTAGCTCCATCTATGTGTAACCTACAAACTTTTGGCGTTTTTTCACGCTTTGTAGTTAGTCTTTAAGTGCAGTTTAATCGGGTGACTGCAGATGGAACTTCATTATGATATCATAGAATCATCCAATAATATATATCGATGCTAAAATTCGAGTTTATTATCATTCGTTTTCGTTATGAATCGATTCATAAGCTAATTGTATGACAGCTGTCAAATTTAATCGAAAATCCATTGAAGGTTAGGGCTATAATATTAGTAGCTCCATCTAAGTGTAACCTACAAACTTTTGGCGTTTTTTCACGCTTTGTAGTTAGTCTTTAAGTACAGTTTAATCGGCTGACTACAGATGGAACTTCATTAGGAGATCATAGAATCATCCATTAATACATATCGATGTTAAAATTCGAGTTTATTATCATTCGTTTTCGTTATGAATCGATTCACAAGCTAATTGTATGACAGCTGTCAAATTTAATCGAAAATCCATTGAAGGTTAGGGCTATAATATTAGTAGCTCCATCTATGTGTAACCTACAAACTTTTGGCGTTTTTTCACGCTTTGTAGTTAGTCTTTAAGTACAGTTTAATCGGCTGACTACAGATGGAACTTCATTAGGAGATCATAGAATCATCCATTAATACATATCGATGTTAAAATTCGAGTTTATTATCATTCGTTTTCGTTATGAATCGATTCACAAACTAATTGTATGACAGCTGTCAAATTTAATCGAAAATCCATTGAAGGTTAGGGCTATAATATTAGTAGCTCCATCTATGTGTAACCTACAAACTTTTGGCGTTTTTTCACGCTTTGTAGTTAGTCTTTAAGTGCAGTTTAATCGGGTGACTGCAGATGGAACTTCATTATGATATCATAGAATCATCCAATAATATATATCGATGCTAAAATTCGAGTTTATTATCATTCGTTTTCGTTATGAATCGATTCATAAGCTAATTGTATGACAGCTGTCAAATTTATTCGAAAATCTATTGAAGGTTAGTGAAACATAATTGAAATTCATATGGTTCTAATATTAGCAGCTCCATCTACGTGTTAACTTACAAACTTTACAAGTTAAACCTACTAAATTGGAATTAGTTCATTATTTGAAATATTCATGGGATTCATAAAGTATTTTTTCGAAATCTGTAACAATATTCATTTGAAAAGTAACTTCAGTAAGCCCAGTAGCTGTATTTTGAACGAATTGTGTAAATTATCTGATTTTCCAACACGCCCTCTATTGTTTATAATTAGTTTTGAAATAAAACGCCTTAAAATCTCAATTAAAAATGGATACGCAGCTTATTATACGTAATCAAGTTCCTAGACATCCTGTATCATATTTTATTCGATTGTTTGTAGATTATTTGTCGAGTCCGGTCCTGCATACTAGGGGAACGTTCGGCTAAGCGATTTTCTGTGTTCTCATCAACGATAATTGCGCCCTCAATTAGTCACAGCTTGAATTTCGTACTTATTCCGTTTAATGGCGTTGCCAGATTCTCGCTTCGAATGGCGTTAATTTTGTAATCGTCCCTCGTGGACTAACCACTCATTATTTTATGTTAGATTTGTAATTATCACCTACGCCTATGATCCAAGTCGTATCTTATCAAGAAATAAATCCTCGAAATTCCGATCTGTCACTTGTTCAACAATAACTTAATAAATGAGAGGTCGATAAATAATTTTCTGCCAGAAAAATGTATCGCAGATACAAGGAACGAGCTAGTAAGTCATGTGGTGTAAGTTCCGGAAACGTCGATGACAAATGGCCGGTGGACGCCCATGTTGACCGGCGAATGGACAGACGTGGTTAAAAGCATCATATTGTTAAGGAGAGGTTAGAAAAAACGAAGAAGATCAGTGACAACAAAGTAAATTAAATTCGCCGAATGCTTTTTTTTTCTTAATAGAAATTGTTTTAAAAAATTATTAATTACTTTTCTTCAATATGAGAAATCGAAGGCGTGACAAAGATCTTTAGAGTATCAGTATCTAAACTGCGCATGCTTGAGAATGATAAAAATGACATTATTATATACAAATGAGATGTCTATGTATGTAAGAAAAAATATTCCGTGGTTATGTGACTTTCTGATTTCTGGTATTAGGTTATGTTAGGTTAGGTTCAGTATACGAATGTGTGTGTATGTTTGTGTGCGTGATAAAATTCTGAATTCTAGTGTAAACAATAAAGTAAATGAACATCAAGTACCTACTTGACTAATATCTTGTGGAAAAAAATTAGGAGGCGGTCTTCTTCTAAGTGATATAATGTCAAATTGTTTCGAAGTGACATATGACACAAACACATATAACTACTTCAACCTCGTAGCGCCACCTTAGGCGGTTGTTATTACCAAGATTTACTCGAAAATTCAGTGGTGTGGTAGTTGGAAATTAATTAATCGTATTCTATGGTTTCAAACCGATTAATACAGCAAGTTTTTCGATATATCGGTAAAACCATTCTTGGTATTTATATATTTCAACTAATGATTCCAAATCTTCAAACATCAAATCTTCAAACGTCAAATCCTCAAATTTCAAACGTCAAATCCTCAAACTTCAAATTTTCAAACGTCAAATCTTCAAACGCCAAATGTTCAAACGTTAAATCTTCAAACGTCATATCCTCAAACGTCAAATCTTCAAACGTTAAATCTTCAAACGTCAAATCCTCAAACGTCAAATCTTCAAACATCAAATCTTCAAACGTCAAACGTCAAATCTTCAAACGTCAAATCTTCAAACGTCAAATCTTCAAACGCCAAATCTTCAAACGCCAAATGTTCAAACGTTAAATCTTCAAACGTCAAACGTCAAATCTTCAAACGTCAAACGTCAAATCTTCAAACGTCAAACGTCAAATGTTCAAACGTCGAATCTTCAAACGTCAAATCTTCAAACTTCAAATGTCAAATCCTCAAACGTCAAATACGGGATGTATATTTTTGAAATATTACTGATTTTTCTTAAAATGAAAATAATAATCCTTCGACATCGAGATTTCTAATTTGTCTTCTATTGAGAATTCCGAGTTATGTTTATTTCACAACTTCCCTGATGTCCTAATATCATGTAATTAACTAAATCCCCTCCGATGTACGTGATGCACGTTTTGGGGAAAACCAACAAACATCTCCCAACATACAGGAAGCCAGATCAGACCTTTTGGTCTTTTTCGGGACAGCAATACAAGTAGTCCTCGAATATCTAGATCTACGTTGCTTCTAGGAATACTGCACGCGCGATTTGTACAATTTTTCCGTTTTGTATAATTTATTTTGTTGGTATTTATGTATA
Organism: Diorhabda sublineata; assembly: GCF_026230105.1. Taxonomy (NCBI): domain Eukaryota; kingdom Metazoa; phylum Arthropoda; class Insecta; order Coleoptera; family Chrysomelidae; genus Diorhabda; species Diorhabda sublineata. The sequence goes on along the minus strand of NC_079477.1, from coordinate 1,689,358 downwards.
TAAAGTAAGTTTAAGTAGTTTGGTTAGGTTAGGTGTATATTTTATGTCAAATTTTGACAGATGACATATGGAAACACGTCTAAAATTAACATTATAATTATCTCGAAAGTAGTATTAAAAAATTTAAAAGACATTATTGTATAAATCGCTTAAAAATAGTTAATAGAAATTTAATATTTCGAAACTGAATTGAAACAATGTTAAAAAATTGACATTCTGACGTATTTCAATGAAATAAATCAAAATCTAAACACATTATACATTCAATTTAAATCAATCACGTTGATATTTACAATCTCATATCCCCAAATCTCCATATATCTATTTTATTGATGTATACCGTTTAATAACCTCCAAATTGAAACACTAATTCGACTCCACGTCCAATTAAGCCCCTTCTAATAACCATCACATTGGTACGATCCCATTGGCGGTTGGATCTCCAACTACGTAAAAGAGGCGTTTCCAATTCCTAGCTCCTCCTAGTCGGTTTCAGTTCGTCGATCAGCCTCAATTTCGACAGTTTCATAGTTAACTTCGCATACGTCGGTTAAATAAAAAAATATTTTGAATTTTGTGATTTTGTGTGGAAATATGGAGATATCGTCTAGTGAAGGGTGCGAAAGTATGACGAAACCTGTACCGAGACCGTTTTCTATCGAGGCTTTAATGAGTGATTGCGGTCCGAGGAAAAGTACGAATAATTTTATACCGTGGGAACAGCAAAATAATCAATTTGTGCATTGTAATAAAGACACTGATTCTGATGGAAGTGTCGAAATGGATTTGGCGCAGGATTTGTCCAATAGGAGTCAAAAAGACGGTTAGTACTTCGAAATATTTGTTACTAGATTACGAATTTTTTATCATTTCACACATTTCATAAAATACTTGAGATCTAAACACGACAGCCAGCGTTCTTTTGAGATCAGTAGTCACTAGGAACCAGATCTGGACTATACTGTGTCTAATTTAACCGTTATTTCCATCGACTTCTGAATCGGTGTATTGTCTCGGTGAAACTTCGACGTTTTTTCTTGATTTTTGTTTTCAAACGATCCAATAACTCTATTTAGGATTCGCTATTGATTGTCACTTCCTTTTGGACATAGTAGATTCCAAAATACCGAAGCCATAACCTTTCGAGCTGACTTGGAGGCTTCGAACCTGGTCCACCGACTGCGGTCCACTCAGATGATGATCGTTTTGATTCTGGAGTGAAGTGACGGATCCTTGTTCCATTCAATGTCACAAATCTGATTTATTAAGTGTAAATTTGGTCGAACTCTGGTCTGAATCATCGAAACGTTGTTGTTTTTGATCGACTGCGAGTGAACGCGGCACCAACTTTGAAAAAAAAAATGTCTCGTGGTCAAATGGTAATGCAAAATTGTAAATAGTTTGCTTTTTGATATTTATATGTTGTCTTTTTTTGTGTTGATAAGACACAGCACTTCTGAAACCAATGCTGAAGCTTCTACGGTATTTTTTCTCCGCGTAGTTTTTCGGTTTGCTTAAAAGATGTCTTCGATAGGAATTATTTTACTAAGATGGCGATATCCCAGATGTAAACTTCTGTATTTCGGTTTGGTATTTTAGGAGGCACTAAACACTAAACACTAAACACACTTTTACTTCAACTGAAATTAATTACTGACAAAACCACGACTTTAGGTATGAATTTTGATCTACTTAGACAAAATGTAAGTAGTAAATGATCAGAAGTGCCCAACTGGCCCAACACACAAAGCAAAACCGTAATCTCCTTTTAGCCCCATACGATTTTCCCAGCGAGGTAATCCGAGGGGGCTGAATCTGGGGTATAGGATGCATGAGGTAGCAGTTCAAACTTAATTTAGACCATTGCAATAACGGATTTATGTACAGGTGTATTGTTTAGATGAAACAACACTTCTTCTTATCCAAATGTGACAGTTTTTGCTTGATTTCTTCGCTCAAATGTTGATGGTTGATGGTTTCTCGTTTGGAGCCGGTTCTCTCCCTTTTAAATCCCTTGTTTCGATTGTTTTTTTGTTGGGGGTGCGAAGTGATGGACCCCACTTTCATCCATGACCATGAAACATTGTCCAACATTCGATGGCAACATCTTCGCGACGCTGTTTTTGTTCAATTGTGAAAAAACTTGGTATCCATCATCTGTGCGTCCAAATTCTTAGTTAATATACGATGAATCGCTGTTTTTGGAATGCTTACTATGTCTGATAGCTCGCGCTTTGTGGATTTTCTGGACTCGTCACTTCATTCGGTCGACCACGGAGCTGCTGGTCGTCGCAGGTCGTTCAGTCTCGTCTAAACTTTGCTACCCGATAATTTATTGTTGATAACGAAGGTTCAATCTCACCCAGAGTAGAATCTAGTTCAGTTTTCGTATTGGTTGTGCTAAGAACAGGTCTTATGGTACTAAGGTATATTCTATCTTCTGTTTTCGTCTTTACCATAAAAATTTAGCCATCAAAATGCTACAGCCAACAAGGAAAGCCAACTGTTTGTCTTCTTCTTCTTGTGCGTTACAAAAATCTTGTCTTTGTTCCAGGCAATTCGGATTTAGAGGACGATTTAGACGAAGCGCATTCCTCGGAAAGTTCCGCCGCGACGAAAGCTCGCCGAAGACGTACCGCTTTCACCAGCGAGCAACTCTTGGAATTGGAAAGGGAATTTCACGCCAAAAAGTATCTTTCTTTAACGGAGAGAAGCCAAATAGCAGCGGCTCTGCGTTTGAGCGAAGTACAAGTTAAAATTTGGTTTCAGAATCGTCGAGCGAAATGGAAGAGAGTCAAGGCGGGTTTGGGAAGCGGTCCTCATCAAGGCGTTAAGAATACGCAGCAGAAAAGTAAACTCGTCGTACCTATACCAGTACACGTCAACAGGTAATTGGGTTTTTATATTTTAGATCATGCATGGCGGATTTTTCGTTGTTGTTGTTGGCCGATGAAAAAGTGTTTTGAGATTTGCTGGAAGGAAATACCCAAACAGCCCAAAAGAAAATTACGAAAATCGGAGACAGAAGATAAAACGTGGATCTCCAAAACTAAAGACCATCAAATCAATGAACTAAAAAGGGAGAATCGCTTCCAAACAAAGTAAAGATCGTTCCGTCTGCAGACTAGATCATGGCGTTGGTTTTTTGGGATGCTTGTGGGATAATTTCCATTTTTTATCTACGGAGAGTTTATGCGAACTTATTGCCACGTTTGAGTGACAAAAAACGGTCGCATTTAGCAAGAAGAAAGTGTTGTTTCAACAAGACGATCCACCAGATCACACATCCGTTACTGCAATGGCCAAAATTAATGAATTACAGTTTGAATTGCTACCTCATACACCCAATTGGCCAGATTCAGCCCCCTCGGATTATTTTATGTTCCCAGATTTGAAGAAACGACTCAGCGGTCAAAGATTTTCCAATACTGAAGAGGTGTGGCTATTTGGAGTTAAAGAAATGACATCGCTGCAGAAGTTATGGCGATAATTTCAAGAGAAAATGACAAACGTCTACTAGGATAATCTACTAGGATAAGAAAGGACGATTATATATGAAGGAAGATTGATAAGGAGTAGGTCTCCAGCATTCGTAAGGTGGAAGCTCTTCAGACGGATCCTTGTGGTCACCAAAGAGATGGTACCAGAGCTGGAGCTCAGCTTCTAAGGAAGAACCAAGAAGAGGGTCAAACGTACAGGATCGAACAGGACCCGGTCCTATTGTAAGACAAAGTTTAATAAGTTCCTAATTCCGCCGAAAAGCCTTGAAAGATTGATGATGATCCTGAAGGTCCTTAAGTAGAAGTAATGGAAATGTGGATGTTGCTCAGTCTTCTACGGATCCCATGGATCGAGCACATGACGAATATTTAAGTAAAAGTATCTTATTTGGGACAGATCGACGGAAGGAGAGGACCAAACTACATTCCTGGCTACGGATTATAAGAGACTGGTGTGGCTTCAGATAATAGACATCGAATTTAAATAAAAACTGATGATTTTTCGCTATAATTGAGGTATAGATACTTAAAGCTTCTAAATTTGTAGCATTGGCGGCGGTTTTTATATACAGTACGTCCACAAATTGATTTTTGGTACGATGTAATCCAAAACCAATTAAACTATTTTCTTCAACGTGTTAAAATTGTTACAGATTTGCTGTAAGGAGTCAACACCAACAATTGGAAAGAGCTTTGGGTGATTTGGCCGGGAGAGTTTTAGCCAGTCACGCCGCCCTCAGGGTAGGTTTAGATTTACACGGATTTCACACGCAGGCCCCGCCTCGCTAGAAATCCAAAGGGAAATTTTAAGATATTAGTGATTCCTATGTGATGTACATATACAGTGAGTGTTATAATGAAACAAAATCGGTTTTGCGGGTTCCACAAACTTCATCCGCGTGAGTTATGACCTAAATTATCTCTAGTTGAATAATAAACTATTGATTATTGTTGTTATTGCGATTGCGATAAATTGATAAGTTTAATGCACTCACTACATATGATTTTCCATAATACAACTTTTTTTTTTTTGGAAATTTCGAGTTATATTTATTACATATATCCCAAAATGTGGTGCAATATTATAGAATATTTTACTTTTGAATCGAAAAAATGTCCATTTCTAACAATTCGTTGCTCAATCGCATTATTTCCGTTCCTAAAATAAATTGTTTGATCTGTGAACTAACTTCTCGTTGTTACACCCTGTATAACGAAAAATTCCATTTTTCCAAACTTTAGATTGTACACGTTGTCCCTGTAGAAATTACCAATTGTTAACCATTGGGCATGAGCCGTCCCTGGTCTTCAGATTAAAGTGTAGAATCAGCCATTAAAAATTCATAATTTTCGAATGTTTAATTTAGAAAATCAACTTAAATATAAATTCTGGGGGTTGTATGAAAAAATTTTCACGTCATCTACTCAATTTTTAGCATAAACACCCTGTATATAATTAGTATTGATACCGCTAGATGGCGTATTAGACGATATAAAATTATCTGTCTATGTGTAAGAGAGAGAACTCATTGTCCTTTTCTATTCTCTTCTTTCAAGAAATTAATGGCGCCCGCGCTTGCGCGTGACGTCGGTTTCTCCTGTCATGTGGTCTCGCGAATGTAAACAAAACAGATCAGACTTTAGACACGTTTACTTGAGTTTTTTCTTAAACTTTTATCAGTGAAATGAATATTTTCGAAAATATTGTGTTAGGTTGGGTTAGTTTTGAAGAGGGCTGGGGGTTAAACAAAGCTGCGTAGATATAAAAACTTTTTTTATAGTAAAGGACAACTACATTCGAAATGTTAAACAAAATGGTTATTTTCTTGATGACTTGTAGAATATCAATATTAAAATCAGATACAGAACCAGTGTTTAATATAAGGTGTAAATATTTGTAATATATATGTTGAAATATAATAGTTTTTTCTTTATTACCAAAAATAATATATTCATTGGGTACTTCACATCCCAAACAAAAAAACAAGGGACTGAAAAGGGAAAACCTTCATTGTTATTTATTAATTTAGACAAAACTTCGGATAAAACAAATAATTAATCAGAAAATTAAAAATTTAAACTTATGCAAAATCATCGAAGTGAAACTGTCAACTGTCACATTTAAGGAAGTTAAAGTTGTTTACTCCAGAACGTCCCGAAAATGTTTTGCAGTACGGAACTGTCATTTTCAATACTTGGAACACTCAAAACGCAACTTTCATTATGTAAATAAATACAGAACGAAACTGTCAACTGTCACATTTAAGGAAGTTAAACTTGTCTACTCCATAGCGTCCCGAAAGTATTTTGCAGTACGGAACTATGACTTTCAATACATGGAACACTCAAAACGCAACTTTCGGTATGTAAATAAATACAGAACGAAACTGTCAACTGTCACATTTAAGGAAGTTAAAGTTGTTTACTCCAGAACGTCCCGAAAGTGTTTTGCAGTACGGAACTGTCATTTTCAATACTTGGAACACTCAAAACGCAACTTTCATTATGTAAATGAATACAGAACGAAACTGTCAACTGTCACATTTAAGGAAGTTAAACTTGTCTACTCCATAGCATCCCGAAAGTATTTTGCAGTACGGAACTATGACTTTCAATACATGGAACACTCAAAACGCAACTTTTGGTATGTAAATAAATACAGAACGAAGCTGTCAACTGTCACATTTAAGGAAGTTAAAGTTGTTTACTCCAGAACGTCCCGAAAGTGTTTTGCAGTACGGAACTGTCATTTTCAATACTTGGAACACTCAAAACGCAACTTTCATTATGTAAATGAATACAGAACGAAACTGTCAACTGTCACATTTAAGGAAGTTAAACTTGTCTACTCCATAGCATCCCGAAAGTATTTTGCAGTACGGAACTATGACTTTCAATACATGGAACACTCAAAACGCAACTTTCGGTATGTAAATAAATACAGAACGAAACTGTCAACTGTCACATTTAAGGAAGTTAAAGTTGTTTACTCCAGAACGTCCCGAAAGTGTTTTGCAGTACGGAACTGTCATTTTCAATACTTGGAACACTCAAAACGCAACTTTCATTATGTAAATGAATACAGAACGAAACTGTCAACTGTCACATTTAAGGAAGTTAAACTTGTCTACTCCATAGCATCCCGAAAGTATTTTGCAGTACGGAACTATGACTTTCAATACATGGAACACTCAAAACGCAACTTTCGGTATGTAAATAAATACAGAACGAAGCTGTCAACTGTCACATTTAAGGAAGTTAAAGTTGTTTACTCCAGAGCGTTTCGAAAGTGTTTTGCAGTACGGAACTGTCGTTTTCAATACTTGGAGCACTCAAAACGCAACTTTCTGTATGTAAATAAATACAGAACGCAAACTTTCAGATGGCATCGTCTAAAAAAGTATTTGAAGCAATTTTTTTTTGTTTTCTTTGTTGGAATATACTTCGAAATCATATTAAAAACATTTTATGCTTAATGTTCACTTTAAAATTATTAAATATAATACTTTTCCGGAATTCTACCAAAAAAACAGTCTAGGTTCAGATTTGACATTGACATTTCGATTGTAAGAGTGGATGCAAATCTCAAAAAGTTGCTTTCTCGTATTTGGCGCAGTCAAACGGATACCTTCGTTTGTTTTATTGTGAAAAATTGGATTAACTAAATCAATGCGTCAACGAAAAATATCCAGAAATAAGTCAAGTAAAAAGGCAAAATAAATGTACAAATTCTTCTCGTGAGAAATCCCAAGCAGAAACTAAATACTTAATACGTAGTATTGGCCGCTCAAAGGACATCTATTTGATGAGAAATCATAACTACTGCACCACTGGAAACTATATTTGATAAAGTGAAGAGAAATGTCGAGCTACGAACCTAGATTTTTGCGACAAACCTCGTAACTTTATTTAAAACTAAATTTTCAATAAACGCAAACATTCACTTCGAACAACTTCGATTTATTGTAGCGTATAATTGCGATTGTCCTCATTGACATCGATCTACATCGGAAGCTAGATCACATACGAAGCAGCTGCAGGAGCGGCTCAGCCACCTGGCAGACCCTGTGTCACGGACGCAGGGGTGACAAAATCCATCCACGCCTACTTGATTCTCTACGCCGTGACTTTTCAAGCCGTAGCGGATTTAATGGGATACCTCGATGGGAACCGTAGAAAAGAATCAACTCAGATTAACTGTGAAGGGTAATTATGTTTGTAGACATTAGGGTAATCGGTAAAAGGGATGTAAATAATGTTAGATAGCAATGAGAAGAGGAGTGCGACAAGGAGGACACAACCGAAGGTAGAAAACACAATGGAAACATATATAAACAATCTCCGTTGAGCAGATGACACCGTGGTGGTGGCCAGTAGCCTACCAGAATGGTAGAGCGAGCAAAAATACAAAGAAACGCCTCTACAACACTCCATGGAGAGACCATTGGACAAGCGTCTTGTCTAAAGACACCTGGAGACGCTCGTCAACCAGCATCGGGGCCGAAAACTCTAAATCAGATCGAGAATTGAGCAAGAGCGGAAAATTCTGAGCACCATGAGGATACTTGTGGCAAATCGCTACCTCAGCCTGGAACTCCGGACCAGAATGCTTCGCTTCTTATTCTTTTGTACGGATTTCGAAGATTTGGGGGATGATTTAAGAGCCAGCATCGCGTGGAATCTGGTGATCGCTGTTTTCTTGTCAGTCAACGTGTTGATAAAATGATCGTTGCATTATTATCAGGAATCGAATTAATTCCAATCGCCTTTCTATAATCTATTTATCGATGAGAAATGGATTTTTTTTATCCCATAAATCTTCTATTATTTTATTTGCGTCGCGGTTTGCGGGGGATCATCCGCCAATGAAATAATTGACTCGGACTTTTACGAAGTCCCTTTTCGACAACGGCAGTGTGCAGTTAAGGACGTTATGCCGCATTAACGGACCTTTTATACGGGACCAGCACGAGGTCCTCGATTTCTAATAAACGTTTAAATAAACTGGAAACAGTGGCTTGCCAAATAAAAAAAATATTTTCGATAAATTACGTGATGGATCTGAATGAGGCGTAAAAATTTGGAACGATGTTTTTAACTTGTAAATAAATATTTAAACCACATTTCGAGACGTCAGATTGATTCTAAACTTTGTACAATTGTCAAAGACAGGTCCTTATAAGATAATTTCATAAATTCATACGATTATCTCTATCAAGTTTATCAGGAAATCAAAGAATATTTGGTCTAGATTTTTGTTTACTTCAAGACATCAAATTAAAGAATGTTTGGTCTCGATTTTTATTCATTTCAAGACGTCAGATTAATTCAAAACTTTGTATACTTGTCAAGGACAGGTCCTTATAAGATAATTTCATAAATTCATACGATTATCTCTATCAAGTTTATCAGGAAATCAAAGAATATTTGGTCTAGATTTTGGTTTACTTCAAGACGTCAAATTAAAGAATGTTTGGTCTCGATTTTGATTCACTTCAAGACGTCAGATTAATTCAAAACTTTGTATACTTGTCAAGGACAGGTCCTAATATGATAATTTCATAAATTCATACGATTATCTCTATCAAGTTCATCAGGAAATCAAAGAATATTTGGTCTAGATTTTGGTTTACTTCAAGACGTCAAATTAAAGAATGTTTGGTCTCGATTTTGATTCACTTCAAGACGTCAGATTAATTCAAAACTTTGTATACTTGTCAAGGACAGGTCCTAATATGATAATTTCATAAATTCATACGATTATCTCTATCAAGTTCATCAGGAAATCAAAGAATATTTGGTCTAGATTTTTGTTTACTTCAAGACGTCAAATTAAAGAATGTTTGGTCTCGATTTTGATTCACTTCAAGACGTCAGATTAATTCAAAACTTTGTATACTTGTCAAGGACAGGTCCTAATATGATAATTTCATAAATTCATACGATTATCTCTATCAAGTTCATCAGGAAATCAAAGAATATTTGGTCTAGATTTTTGTTTACTTCAAGACGTCAAATTAAAGAATGTTTGGTCTCGATTTTGATTCACTTCAAGACGTCAGATTAATTCAAAACTTTGTATACTTGTCAAGGACAGGTCCTAATATGATAATTTCATAAATTCATACGATTATCTCTATCAAGTTCATCAGGAAATCAAAGAATATTTGGTCTGGATTTTTGTTTACTTCAAGACGTCAAATTAAAGAATGTTTGGTCTCGATTTTTATTCATTTCAAGACGTCAGATTAATTCATAACTTTGTATACTTGTCAAGGACAGGTCCTAATATGATAATTTCATAAATTCATACGATTATCTCTATCAAGTTCATCAGGAAATCAAAGAATATTTGGTCTAGATTTTTGTTTACTTCAAGACGTCAAATTAAAGAATGTTTGGTCTCGATTTTGATTCACTTCAAGACGTCAGATTAATTCAAAACTTTGTATACTTGTCAAGGACAGGTCCTAATATGATAATTTCATAAATTCATACGATTATCTCTATCAAGTTCATCAGGAAATCAAAGAATATTTGGTCTGGATTTTTGTTTACTTCATTACGTCAAATTAAAGAATGTTTGGTCTCGATTTTGATTCACTTCAAGACGTCAGATTAATTCATAACTTTGTATACTTGTCAAGGACAGGTCCTAATATGATAATTTCATAAATTCATACGATTATCTCTATCAAGTTCATCAGGAAATCAAAGAATATTTGGTCTGGATTTTTGTTTACTTCAAGACGTCAAATTAAAGAATGTTTGGTCTCGATTTTTATTCATTTCAAGACGTCAGATTAATTCATAACTTTGTATACTTGTCAAGGACAGGTCCTAATATGATAATTTCATAAATTCATACGATTATCTCTATCAAGTTCATCAGGAAATCAAAGAATATTTGGTCTAGATTTTTGTTTACTTCAAGACGTCAAATTAAAGAATGTTTCGTCTCGATTTTGATTCACTTCAAGACGTCAGATTAATTCAAAACTTTGTATACTTGTCAAGGACAGGTCCTAATATGATAATTTCATAAATTCATACGATTATCTCTATCAAGTTTATCAGGAAATCAAAGAATATTTGGTCTAGATTTTTGTTTACTTCAAGACGTCAAATTAAAGAATGTTTGGTCTCGATTTTGATTCACTTCAAGACGTCAGATTAATTCAAAACTTTGTATACTTGTCAAGGACAGGTCCTAATATGATAATTTCATAAATTCATACGATTATCTCTATCAAGTTCATCAGGAGATAAAAGAATGTTGAAGGAAGACGAATGTGGTGATTTTCGTAGTTACTGTGGACTCTGAGTCGCGTTTAAAATTTTCATTTGCTACGTCTATGCGTATAAATCAGCAGATCCAAAATATCGCTTAACATCAGCAGATCAGAACACAATACACGACGATGATGTATGAGAAGGACCTCCCACCGAACAATTTGCCAACATTACAACCGAACTGACGTTGCCATTGTGAGCTCTGTTGTCGGATCGCTTCATCCTTTTCCGCGTAAATTTCGTCCTTGTTGACCAAATTTATTTACGAGTCCCTATTGCCGATTTCATGGAATTTTAATAATGGTAGCAAGAAAAATTCATGACGTTTATCATAGAGAAAAAGTAATAGTTCGAATTCTATTATCGGAATTCTCCTTTTGCTATTTTTAAGTAATTTTTAACTGACCGTTTGATACAATTTTATTCGTGTTTCGAGTCCTAAGCTAGTGTGGATCACGATTAGGTACCGGGTAGCGAAAAAAATCAGCTGGGACGTGTGGAAACACGATTTATCTATGACCTAATGTTTTTCTCCAACACCGGGACCAGGACCAAAAGGAATGATTTGATTGGCAGTGATATGGAAATTTGTGACAAAATTATTCCTATTTCTGCGATTGGTCCCTCTATTAAAGTCAAACCTAACCTAACATTTTTTCATTTCGCTTTTAACTACATCGATGTCGCTCCAAGCGTGGACCAAAACTGAACTGAAACAAGTTTTCGGGTTTTTATTGGTGCCTTTTTTGGTTTGGATTGGTCAAAAACCCAGGCAGAGATCGAATACTATACAGGGTGACCCACGACGAGTTAAAACTATCTGTATATTGGCAAATACTTAGAGTAGAATCATGAAACTTTCTACGTTTAGGTTTTCGGATACGATCTTTTTAAATGAAATATTTTTAAAAATGGCCGACTTCCGATTCTACCGGATGTCGACTGTAACTTTGTTATTTTAAATATAACACCCTGTATATTATTACATTTTTGAAATCTACGTGAAATTTTAGTATAGTTTTGTCTAAAAACTTTTTTCGAAAAATGCGTACTTTTTGAGTTATTAATATTTTTGTAAAAAATTTGACCCTTGCAGACCTTTACAAATTATTTTTTTACGACTACACCCTTGAAGATATAAAAATGATTTTTATTCAGTTGCTTTTAGTAAGGTCAGACTTATTTGAATCTATGTTGAAAAATTTCCCATTCTATACAGGGTGTATATAAAAAGTGTTCAAATTTTAACTATATAAATATCAAATTTCGTTATTTATTTAAATAGAACACCCTGTATATTAATACATTTTTGAAATCTACATGAAATTTCAGTATATTTTTGTTTAAAAACTTTTATCGAAAAATGCCTACTTTTCGAGTTATTAATATTTTTGTAAAAAATTTGACCGTTGCAGACCTTTACAAATTATTTTTTTACGACTACACCCTTGAAGATATAAAAATGATTTTTATTCAGTTGCTTTTAGTAAGGTCAGACTTATTTGAATCTATGTTGAAAAATTTCCCATTCTATACAGGGTGTATATAAAAAGTGTTCAAATTTTAACTATATAAATATCAAATTTCGTTATTTATTTAAATAGAACACCCTGTATATTAATACATTTTTGAAATCTACATGAAATTTCAGTATATTTTTGTTTAAAAACTTTTATCGAAAAATGCCTACTTTTCGAGTTATTAATATTTTTGTAAAAAATTTGACCGTTGCAGACCTTTACAAATTATTTTTTTACGACTACACCCTTGAAGATATAAAAATGATTTTTATTCAGTTGCTTTTAGTAAGGTCAGACTTATTTGAATCTATGTTGAAAAATTTCCCATTCTATACAGGGTGTATATAAAAAGTGTTCAAATTTTAACTATATAAATATCAAATTTCGTTATTTATTTAAATAGAACACCCTGTATATTAATACATTTTTGAAATCTACATGAAATTTCAGTATATTTTTGTTTAAAAACTTTTATCGAAAAATGCCTACTTTTCGAGTTATTAATTTTTTTGTAAAAAATTTGACCGTTGCAGACCTTTACAAATTATTTTTTTACGACTACACCCTTGAAGATATAAAAATGATTTTTATTCGGTTGCTTTAAGCAAAATCAGACGTATTTGAATCTATGTCGAAAAATTTCTCATTTTATACAGGGCGCGTCTAAAAAGTGTTCAAAGTTTAACTTCAGACCACACCTGCATCTCTAAAAATTTGCAGAAAACATTTAATATCTGGATAACGATAAGGTTTAGGTATAGGAAATTATGAATGAATCTGCCTTATTTTTTATCCCTGAATGCATCAAAATAGAAAAAACCAGGTGGTTCTATTTAAAAAAATAAAGAAATTTGATATTTACGTAGTTAAACTTTGAACACTTTTTATACGAACCCTGTATAGAATGAAACATTTTTCAACATAGATTTAAATACGTCTGAACTTGCTTAAAGCAACCGAATAAAAATCATTTTTATATCTTTAAGGGAATCATCGTAAAAAAATAATTTATAAGGGTCAAATTTTTTACAAAAAAATTAATAACTCAAAAAATATGTATTTTTCGAAAAAAGTATTTAGACAAAAGTATACTAAAATTTTACGTAGATTTAAAAAATGTATCAATATACAGGATGTTCTATTTAAAATAACAAAGTTACAGTCGACTTCCGGTAGAACCGGAAGTCGGCCATCTTTGAAAATATTATAGTTAAAAAGATCGTATCCGAAAACCCAAACGTAGAAATTTTCATGATTTTACTATAAGTATTTTGTAATATACAGATAGTTTTATATACAGATAGTTTTAACTCGTTGTGGGACACCCTGTATAGTATAAACGTACAAGTTGTGTATTCTTAACAGTTTATTTGGTGCAGCGTGCGATCTATTGCAAATTCTAGTGTTATTATGAAAAAAACATCACGTGCAGCTACAAGAAACCAAAAATTTGAAATAGTAATTCGTTTGAATCGAAAACTTCGACTTTAGAAAAGAATTTCCATCAGTAGACAAATTTCTGTCGCAGTTCGAGATGATGGGAATCACCCCGAACTCAATCCAAGCACACTACGGAAATACCAAATAAATTGAAGCAAACTAAACGTGTTTAAACGGGTTTTTCCAAATAATTTACCCACCGGTTTCAATCCAACGTTGTTAAAAAATCAAAATTTCAACCCCTTGCACTTTTTCTCCCCCGACTGGTTAATTGAATTAGCATAAATAATGAAATTATTGAAAGATATTCACTAGGAGTGTTTAAATTGACGTCCATCTTGACCAATGCATTTACGACAAAGTTTTTTAACGAAACAGGCGGATCAAACTGTCTTAAATTCTTCTTGAATTACAGTTGCGCGGTCCTTTTGCAAAAACGCTGTCTTTGAAGAAATCCCACAGGAAGAAATCACAAAAGACCGCGCGGGTCGCTCCACAGCGTTGCCTCATTTTTGGCGACCTAAATAAATGCTTTATTATCTTAATACTCTTTCGTTCATTAAAAAGACTGTAGTTTGGTAAACAAACTAAAAATTTGACGACGATGACAAATTTTTTACGGGTAAGTTGTTTTTGTAAACACGGCAGATCGAAAATACAAATTTCTTGAATGTAAAAGATAAAAACGAAGATCCCCCGTAGAAAAAGAATTATCGAAGTGGCGTTCCAACAAATTGGAACAATTTCGAGGTCGATTTTATGGTAATGATCGGTCCCAGGAGGTTTCTGCTCTAAAAGCACAAACTTGCTTAGTCAGGATGAAAATATATTTCCATCGACGAGACCATTTTTGGATACTCTTGTCGAACACTTACTAATTTGCATTCGATTAGTTTTTTTGTCGTATCATTTCCTAATTTCGAATAATAACATAATTAAACACCAAACTGTACTAATTCTAATATATTTCCAAGCCAATATCCATGTATTAACATCGGGGAATTGATTGGTTGAGATTAAGGTGTTTTGATTGTTGAATACGACGAATTTACTGATTCTTAAAACTAATAACTCAAAAAAAAAAACGCAATTCTCAATTATAGACGTTAGTTTTGGTATCTAGATCCGATCGCTTCCCATTTTCGAAACTCCACGATTCCAAACGCCTCGTTTGGGTTCGTGTAAGTTTGGAACAAAGGTAGAAGGTTTTGGTTTTTCCCAAAATCATGTATATCCAGTAGAATTTGCAATTTCCTGGAGCAGATATCGGCCCGTCAGGTGTGGACGGTTTATCGTGTTATTGAGGAAGTTTGTTTGGACAATTATCTACCTAAATATTCTTAAATACAATGCCACAAGGCGTTGTCGCCATACAACTTTTTAATTTCCCGATAAACTTGGAAATATATTAGAATTAGTACACTTTGGTGCCACAAAACTATCAATATAAATGAAGACGTGTTGGGGGAAACTTCTTGGGGAATGTTTGATACCCATATTAGAAGGAACTGTGATTTGTAGGGATGATTTTATAATCCAACAAAATGAGCTGCTTCCTATACGTCGAAAAATGGTTTAACAACAACGATTTAGTTTATTTTTGAGTTTAAAAACATATTAAAAAACAAAAATAGGAAACGAGGAGTAATCCACGTCAAAAAAATGATTTTAAAACGTTAAAATCGATAGCCATAATGCAAAGGATTGAAAGACTTGATGATGATGACGATGACGATGATGAAGATGACAGGAAACCATCCTCAAAGTAAACGTAAGTCATTTACTCACAAAACTGGAGATTTTTCAAATTAATTCTGGAAAAGATAAGCAAACAATACAAAATAACAAAAGAATAACGCAGGCCTTGAAAGATTTGGAGAAACGAAATGGCGGAGCTGGAAGGAATGGAAAATAATAACAAAAACAGTTAAAATAAACGATAAACTATAAAAAAAACAAAAATAGGGAACGAGGAGTAATCCACGTCAAAAAAATGATTTTAAAACGTTAAAATCGATAGCCATAATGCAAAGGATTGAAAGACTTGATGATGATGACGAAGACGATGGTGAAGATGACAGGAAACCATCCTCAAAGTAAACGTAAGTCATTTACTCACAAAACTGGAGATTTTTCAAATTAATTCTGGAAAAGATAAGCAAACAATACAAAATAACAAAAGAATAACGCAGGCCTTGAAAGATTTGGAGAAACGAAATGGCGGAGCTGGAAGGAATGGAAAATAATAACAAAAACAGTTAAAATAAACGATAAACTATAAAAAAAAAAACAAAAATAGGGAACGAGGAGTAATCCACGTCAAAAAAATGATTTTAAAACGTTAAAATCGATAGCCATAATGCAAAGGATTGAAAGACTTGATGATGATGACGAAGACGATGGTGAAGATGACAGGAAACCATCCTCAAAGTAAACGTAAGTCATTTACTCACAAAACTGGAGATTTTTCAAATTAATTCTGGAAAAGATAAGCAAACAATACAAAATAACAAAAGAATAACGCAGGCCTTGAAAGATTTGGAGAAACGAAATGGCGGAGCTGGAAGGAATGGAAAATAATAACAAAAACAGTTAAAATAAACGATAAACTATAAAAAAAACAAAAATAGGGAACGAGGAGTAATCCACGTCAAAAAAATGATTTTAAAACGTTAAAATCGATAGCCATAATGCAAAGGATTGAAAGACTTGATGATGATGACGAAGACGATGGTGAAGATGACAGGAAACCATCCTCAAAGTAAACGTAAGTCATTTACTCACAAAACTGGAGATTTTTCAAATTAATTCTGGAAAAGATAAGCAAACAATACAAAATAACAAAAGAATAACGCAGGCCTTGAAAGATTTGGAGAAACGAAATGGCGGAGCTGGAAGGAATGGAAAATAATAACAAAAACAGTTAAAATAAACGATAAACTATAAGAAAAAAAAACAAAAATAGGGAACGAGGAGTAATCCACGTCAAAAAAATGATTTTAAAACGTTAAAATCGATAGCCATAATGCAAAGGATTGAAAGACTTGATGATGATGACGAAGACGATGATGAAGATGACAGGAAACCATCCTCAAAGTAAACGTAAGTCATTTACTCACAAAACTGGAGATTTTTCAAATTAATTCTGGAAAAGATAAGCAAACAATACAAAATAACAAAAGAATAACGCAGGCCTTGAAAGATTTGGAGAAACGAAATGGCGGAGCTGGAAGGAATGGAAAATAATAACAAAAACAGTTAAAATAAACGATAAACTATAAGAAAAAAAACAAAAATAGGGAACGAGGAGTAATCCACGTCAAAAAAATGATTTTAAAACGTTAAAATCGATAGCCATAATGCAAAGGATTGAAAGACTTGATGATGATGACGAAGACGATGATGAAGATGACAGGAAACCATCCTCAAAGTAAACGTAAGTCATTTACTTACAAAACTGGAGATTTTTCAAATTAATTCTGGAAAAGATAAGCAAACAATACAAATTAACAAAAGAATAACGCAGGCCTTGAAAGATTTGGAGAAACGAAATGGCGGAGCTGGAAGGAATGGAAAATAATAACAAAAACAGTTAAAATAAACGATAAACTATAAAAAAAAAAACAAAAATAGGGAACGAGGAGTAATCCACGTCAAAAAAATGATTTTAAAACGTTAAAATCGATAGCCATAATGCAAAGGATTGAAAGACTTGATGATGATGACGAAGACGATGATGAAGATGACAGGAAACCATCCTCAAAGTAAACGTAAGTCATTTACTCACAAAACTGGAGATTTTTCAAATTAATTCTGGAAAAGATAAGCAAACAATACAAAATAACAAAAGAATAACGCAGGCCTTGAAAGATTTGGAGAAACGAAATGGCGGAGCTGGAAGGAATGGAAAATAATAACAAAAACAGTTAAAATAAACGATAAACTATAAGAAAAAAAACAAAAATAGGGAACGAGGAGTAATCCACGTCAAAAAAATGATTTTAAAACGTTAAAATCGATAGCCATAATGCAAAGGATTGAAAGACTTGATGATGATGACGATGACGATGATGAAGATGACAGGAAACCATCCTCAAAGTAAACGTAAGTCATTTACTCACAAAACTGGAGATTTTTCAAATTAATTCTGGAAAAGATAAGCAAACAATACAAAATAACAAAAGAATAACGCAGGCCTTGAAAGATTTGGAGAAACGAAATGGCGGAGCTGGAAGGAATGGAAAATAATAACAAAAACAGTTAAAATAAACGATAAACTATAAAAAAAACAAAAATAGGGAACGAGGAGTAATCCACGTCAAAAAAATGATTTTAAAACGTTAAAATCGATAGCCATAATGCAAAGGATTGAAAGACTTGATGATGATGACGAAGACGATGATGAAGATGATAGGAAATCATTCTCAAAGTAAACGTAAGTCATTTACTCACAAAACTGGAGATTTTTCAAATTAATTCTGGAATCTATATGATTTTTCTTTTTTATAAATGTTTTTGAGCACGATAATTGAGTCTGAACTTTTTGGAAAACTTGGTATTACAGTTTAACGAAGAATTGTCTCGAAATAAGGTCGATTTAAATGAAAATATAAATTCTCGAAAATTCCATAGTGTGTTTCGGGATATTTACGAGCTGACCCTCGTAATCTTCGTCCTATATCTAGCAGGAACAATCACAAGTGCTCGTACTGCGTCTGCGGTGCTGCCGCGTTTCTGTAGGGGGCGTGGTTGGTGCAAATTGCGACACTGCGACCGACGATTTGGCCGCGCTGTTTCTCTTTTTATGACCCACCAATTTGTCGAGAAAAATGATCCCCGTAATGGGGAAATTTCGCAGACAATCACTAATGATTTCGCCTTTATAGACGAAAAGAAAAAAAGCTTTAACGATATTAGAGAATCCCCGATTTTAGTATTACTCTGTGTTGATATGTATCCCGGGCGTGAAATGCTAGTTTTGGCGATCGAAATTCGATTTTTCCAACAAAATACAGGTTAAATTCGTCTAAAAACTTTTTCTAAAGTCTGGTTGACCGTTTTCTTACCTGGAGCTCAAGTAAAATAGGTAATTGATCATCCTATAAATGTTCGATAGGATTTAAGTCCAGGCTATACACCGGCTTATCTATATCGGTAAATAATGCCGTACAGAACCTGCAGCATGTGGACGAGCATTGCCCCGTATTCGAATGAGTTTCAATCAAAACTCGGTTTCTACTTCCATTGAGATACCCGCTCAAATAACCCAGGAACCTCTTCCAAAAGCGACATATTCTTTTAGACAACGTCCGAAGAGAATTGGGCACCAGTAGCTCCCCTTAGTCTCGCACCTACGTTTCTCTGATCTATTATTGGACTTGAACACCATCGAGAATCAGATTTCTAGGCAATGAATCGGTTACATTTCTCTGATGTGTCCCAGCACTTCCGAAACCGCGTCTTCGGCATCTTCGTCAAGGCGCAAAGACGAGATGGATTCATGGATTTGGTGTCGGAAACACCACCTTATAGTTCCGATTTGTCGCCGCGCGACTATTATTTATTTGGTACGTTGGAATAGGCATTCGGCGGACTGATATTCGAAAGCGATAACACAAATTCTACTTTTGATGAATTTTAAGCAATTTTCATTTGTTTATTTGTAATAATTTAAATGATATTTTCAATAATACGTTAGATTAGTATCTCGCGAACCGAAATATCGTTATTATAGTCTGAAAGCGATTCTCGGTCGACGAGATTGCGGTTCGGTATCAACGTCCGGGGGTGGCTGGCTCCCCGTCGCTCCGATAATTGCTTGGGGGCCCCGCCCTGGGTGCGCCGCGTGCTCGCATCTCATTACACTTGTTGACAAATGAAAAACGATTACTAACCGCGGATACATACATTCGAGCACTCCATGAATTCACTAACGAACTTTCATCGTTAGATTTAAGCGTCTAATGAATCACTAATGCGGTTAATGGAGGCTTCAAGGATCCGCCTACTTTTTTTTTTTTGTTGATTTATTATATTCCGCTTCGGTACTTTCTCGTATCGTATCGTTTGGAGAAATAATTACGGGGGCCGATTAGAAAATTAACGATGACGATGAAACAACAACAAAATTTGGACACTGCTGGTGGTATTTGGGTCATAAAAAGAATATCGATGGGAAATTTTGGATGCTACGAGCTCTAACCATATTAGAGAAGATTTGTGTGCAGTATAACGTTCCTGGTATGCACAGTTTTTCCAATAAAAGCCCCGCAACTTCAATAAATCACAAGAGGATAGTGGAGATGTTGAAAAACTTATTTGGAAGACCAAAGCAGTACTGTAAGCGATGTGGCTGAAGAATTGGGCGAAATTCTGGTGAAAACTTTGATTTTTATCAGAAATTCACACGCCAGGAAGTTTCCATGCGTCTCCTGCAGTGGTATGGACGTAATGGTTCGTACCATCGAAGACCAAGGACGAAAACGTTGCACTAATCAAATTGATGATCGTTTTTTGAGACTGTTTTTAAACTGTTTACCTTCAGTTAACCAACAGTTACCATCTTCAGAGACTGAAGCTAAACAGTTTACCTTCAGTTAACCAACAGTTACCATGATCAGAGACTGAAGCTAAACAGTTTACCTTCAGTTAACCAACAGTTACCATCTTCAGAGACTGGAGCTAAACAGTTTACCTTCAGTTAACCAACAGTTACCATCTTTAGAGACTGAAGCTAAACAGTTTACCTTCAGTTAACCAACAGTTACCATCTTCAGAGACTGGAGCTAAACAGTTTACCTTCAGTTAACCAACAGTTACCATCTTCAGAGACTGGAGCTAAACAGTTTACCTTCAGTTAACCAACAGTTACCATCTTCAGAGACTGGAGCTAAACAGTTTACCTTCAGTTAACCAACAGTTACCATCTTCAGAGACTGGAGCTAAACAGTTTACCTTCAGTTAACCAACAGTTACCATCTTCAGAGACTGGAGCTAAACAGTTTACCTTCAGTTAACCAACAGTTACCATCTTCAGAGACTGGAGCTAAACAGTTTACCTTCAGTTAACCAACAGTTACCATCTTTAGAGACTGAAGCTAAACAGTTTACCTTCAGTTAACCAACAGTTACCATCTTTAGAGACTGAAGCTAAACAGTTTACCTTCAGTTAACCAACAGTTACCATCTTCAGAGACTGGAGCTAAACAGTTTACCTTCAGTTAACCAACAGTTACCATCTTCAGAGACTGGAGCTAAACAGTTTACCTTCAGTTAACCAACAGTTACCATCTTCAGAGACTGGAGCTAAACAGTTTACCTTCAGTTAACCAACAGTTACCATCTTCAGAGACTGGAGCTAAACAGTTTACCTTCAGTTAACCAACAGTTACCATGATCAGAGACTGAAGCTAAACAGTTTACCTTCAGTTAACCAACAGTTACCATCTTCAGAGACTGAAGCTAAACAGTTAACCAACAGTTACCATGATCAGAGACTGAAGCTAAACAGTTTACCTTCAGTTAACCAACAGTTACCATCTTCAGAGACTGGAGCTAAACAGTTTAGCTTCAGTTAACCAACAGTTACCATCTTCAGAGACTGAAGCTAAACAGTTTACCTTCAGTTAACCAACAGTTACCATGATCAGAGACTGAAGCTAAACAGTTTACCTTCAGTTAACCAACAGTTACCATCTTCAGAGACTGAAGCTAAACAGTTTAGCTTCAGTTAACCAACAGTTACCATCTTCAGAGACTGGAGCTAAACAGTTTACCTTCAGTTAACCAACAGTTACCATGATCAGAGACTGAAGCTAAACAGTTTACCTTCAGTTAACCAACAGTTACCATGATCAGAGACTGAAGCTAAACAGTTTACCTTCAGTTAACCAACAGTTACCATCTTCAGAGACTGAAGCTAAACAGTTTACCTTCAGTTAACCAACAGTTACCATGATCAGAGACTGAAGCTAAACAGTTTACCTTCAGTTAACCAACAGTTACCATGATCAGAGACTGAAGCTAAACAGTTTACCTTCAGTTAACCAACAGTTACCATCTTCAGAGACTGAAGCTAAACAGTTAACCAACAGTTACCATGATCAGAGACTGAAGCTAAACAGTTTACCTTCAGTTAACCAACAGTTACCATGATCAGAGACTGAAGCTAAACAGTTTACCTTCAGTTAACCAACAGTTACCATGATCAGAGACTGAAGCTAAACAGTTTACCTTCAGTTAACCAACAGTTACCATCTTCAGAGACTGAAGCTAAACAGTTTAGCTGGTGGTTAGGCGTATTATTAATAATAATCGTTCGACACGTTTATATGTAAAATAATCAATTATTTCCAATGAAAATTCACGGGGATATATCGATAGAGATATTTTTTAAATTTATTTTCGTAATAACGAAACTAGGATTTCTCTATATGTATAATTCATGTATCGATGTTTGTCTGTTCATTACGAAATTGAAAGGACATACGACATGTATTAAAATTATCATAAATCCATCGTTTTGGCGTTATCTGATCGAAACAAAAAAAAACCTATGCATGAAAATGAAGAAAGTATAAGTTATTTACATTGTGTTATAAATTTACGGAACCGTAATCGGTTTACAGTAATTGAATCTTTAATGAACGATTTTATTGTGTTAGAAAAACCGATTAAAAATTGAAAATATTTGACGGAACAATGAATAGAAAGCCGAAGACAGGATTGTTGTAGCGATTAAAAAATATTCTAGTTAGTTTTTAGAATTACCATAATTGATTTTGTGAAAGATTTCGTTCTTAACCTCGTAACTTCTACAGGGACAACCTGCACAATCTAAAGTTAGCAAAAATGGATTTTACAACAAAAAACTCGATAAAATTAATGGTTTAGGAAATATTTAGAGTTTTAGATCGTTGTACATGCAAAACTTTCGCTATAAAGACTAATTATTAATTGAAAAATACTTACAGTAGGTATTAAAACACAATCAAAACATTTCTTGGAGGACTAATGAATAAATAAATAAACATTCGTACTACATACTATCGAATATTATATAACTGGCGTAAGATAAACGTTTGAATAGTAATAATTATTTTTAATCTAGTCAATTAACCTACTAAATGATATAAAATTAAAAATTTTAGCGACTTAATTTACTAATTTCACTTTGCTGTCATTCTTTTCGACAGCTGTCATCTTTAAACCAAGGTTACTAGAATAATAGACACGCGCATGTTTTTGTCAACAAACTATAGGTTGCGTCATTATCTTTACATTTTTGTTTTGTTTATATTTTTACGTCAAATAAAATATCACGAACATTTTGTTCGAGTTATAAAGATGTGTGTTATCTCTTGCTATACAAATATATTTCTAATTAACGAATTTATTGAGCTGCGAAGAATCTGTGACGTCACTTGTCTACTACGCATCTATTGTCACAAACCTTCTATTATTCTAGTAACCTTGATTTGACCTTCCAATATGGTAGAACTTCCCTTTAATTAATACACCATAAAAAAACGTTCTACAATCGTGTATAATTCTGCCCGGAAAGCGATCAGGACGTAACTGGCCTCTGAAGATATACCAGAAGACAAATAATACATCAAATGCATGTCGACATATTCATTTAAGGTAATTACCACCATATTTGAACTCTAAATTTGATGTGATAATTATTGATGACAGGTTTTGGGAAGAATCTCAGAAAACACCCTGTACAATAATCTTTTTAAACCTTTAAATATTTATCCTTCAATAATGAGAATAGGTAAAAATCATCGAGTATTAAGTCTGGTGAATACAGTGGCTATTAAACCAAATCCAATACATTTGATATGCCGATATGATGTTCAACATGGTGGGCTCAATCACTGATCCCTGTGGAACTCCACTGTTTATATCTAGGGTTGTTGTACACATACCATTAAAAAGATTCGTGATTCTTAGATTCATAATTTGATAAATATATGGTTCGTGGATTCAAAAAAATGAGAAATTCAAACAATCACATATTGGTAGATTCATAGTTTCCAAGTTTCGTAATTTTATAGATTCATATTTTATAGATTCATAGATTCAAAATTTTATAGATTCATAGATTCATAATTTTCTAGATTCATAACTTTAAAGATTCATAATTTTATAGATTCATAACTTTAAGATTCATAATTTTATAGATTCGTAACTTTAAGATTCATAATTTTATAGATTCATAATTTTAAAGATTCATAATTTTATAGATTCATAATTTTAAAGATTCATAATTTTATAGATTAATAACTTTAAAGATTCATAATTTTATAGATTCATAATTTTATAGATTCATAACTTTAAGATTCATAATTTTATAGATTCATAATTTTAAAGATTCATAATTTTATAGATTAATAACTTTAAAGATTCATAATTTTATAGATTAATAACTTTAAAGATTCATAATTTTATAGATTCATAGATTCATAGTTTTATAGATTCATAACTTTAAAGATTCATAATTTTATAGATTCATAATTTTATAGATTAATAACTTTAAGATTCATAATTTTAAAGATTCATAATTTTATAGATTCATAATTTTATAGATTCATAATTTTATAGATTAATAACTTTAAGATTCATAATTTTAAAGATTCATAATTTTATAGATTCATAACTTTAAGATTCATAATTTTATAGATTCATAACTTTAAGATTCATAATTTTATAGATTCATAATTTTAAAGATTCATAATTTTATAGATTAATAACTTTAAAGATTCATAATTTTATAGATTCATAATTTTATAGATTAATAACTTTAAAGATTCATAATTTTATAGATTCATAGATTCATAGTTTTATAGATTCATAACTTTAAAGATTCATAATTTTATAGATTCATAGATTCATAATTTTATAGATTCATAGATTCATAATTTTATAGATTCATAACTTTAAAGATTCATAATTTTATAGATTCATAGATTCATAGTTTTATAGATTCATAACTTTAAAGATTCATAATTTTATAGATTCATAGATTCATAATTTTATAGATTCATAACTTTAAAGATTCATAATTTTATAGATTCATAGATTCATAATTTTATAGATTCATAACATTAAAGATTCATAATTTTATAGATTCATAACTTTAAAGATTCATAATTTTATAGATTCATAATTTTAAAGATTCATAATTTTATAGATTAATAACTTTAAAGATTCATAATTTTATAGATTCATAACTTTAAAGATTCATAATTTTATAGATTCATAGATTCATAATTTTATAGATTCACAACATTAAAGATTCATAATTTTATAGATTCATAACTTTAAAGATTCATAATTTTATAGATTCATAGATTCATAATTTTATAGATTCATAACTTTAAAGACTCATAATTTTATAGATTCATAACTTTAAAGATTCATAATTTTATAGATTCTTAGATTCATAATTTTTATAGATTCATAACTTTAAAGATTCATAATTTTATAGATTCATAATTTTATAGATTCATAACTTTAAAGAATCATAATTTTATAGATTCATAACTTTAAAGAATCATAATTTTATAGATTCATAACTTTGAAGAATCATAATTTTATAGATTCATAACTTTAAAGATTCATAATTTTATAGATTCATAATTTTATAGATTCATAATTTTATAGATTCATAACTTTAAAGAATCATAATTTTATAGATTAATAACTTTAAAGATTCATAATTTTATAGATTCATAACTTTAAAGAATCATAATTTTATAGATTCATAACTTTAAGATTCATAATTTTATAGATTCATAGATTCATAATTTTATAGATTCATAACATTAAAGATTCATAATTTTATAGATTAATAACTTTAAAGATTCATAATTTTATAGATTCATAATTTTATAGATTAATAACTTTAAAGATTCATAATTTTATAGATTCATAATTTTATAGATTAATAACTTTAAAGATTCATAATTTTATAGATTCATAACTTTAAGATTCATAATTTTATAGATTCATAGATTCATAATTTTATAGATTCATAACTTTAAAGAATCATAATTTTATAGATTAATAACTTTAAAGATTCATAATTTTATAGATTCATAATTTTATAGATTCATAATTTTATAGATTAATAACTTTAAAGATTCATAATTTTATAGATTCATAATTTTATAGATTAATAACTTTAAAGATTCATAATTTTATAGATTCATAACTTTAAGATTCATAATTTTATAGATTCATAGATTCATAATTTTATAGATTCATAACTTTAAAGAATCATAATTTTATAGATTAATAACTTTAAAGATTCATAATTTTATAGATTCATAATTTTATAGATTCATAACTTTAAAGAATCATAATTTTATAGATTAATAACTTTAAAGATTCATAATTTTATAGATTAATAACTTTAAAGATTCATAATTTTATAGATTCATAATTTTATAGATTCATAACTTTAAAGAATCATAAT
Organism: Diorhabda sublineata; assembly: GCF_026230105.1. Lineage (NCBI taxonomy): Eukaryota > Metazoa > Arthropoda > Insecta > Coleoptera > Chrysomelidae > Diorhabda > Diorhabda sublineata. The sequence goes on along the minus strand of NC_079477.1, from coordinate 1,663,121 downwards.
TTTATAGATTAATAACTTTAAAGATTCATAATTTTATAGATTCATAATTTTATAGATTAATAACTTTAAAGATTCATAATTTTATAGATTCATAATTTTATAGATTAATAACTTTAAAGATTCATAATTTTATAGATTCATAACTTTAAAGAATCATAATTTTATAGATTCATAACTTTAAGATTCATAATTTTATAGATTCATAGATTCATAATTTTATAGATTCATAACATTAAAGATTCATAATTTTATAGATTAATAACTTTAAAGATTCATAATTTTATAGATTCATAATTTTATAGATTAATAACTTTAAAGATTCATAATTTTATAGATTCATAATTTTATAGATTAATAACTTTAAAGATTCATAATTTTATAGATTCATAACTTTAAGATTCATAATTTTATAGATTCATAGATTCATAATTTTATAGATTCATAACTTTAAAGAATCATAATTTTATAGATTAATAACTTTAAAGATTCATAATTTTATAGATTCATAATTTTATAGATTAATAACTTTAAAGATTCATAATTTTATAGATTCATAATTTTATAGATTAATAACTTTAAAGATTCATAATTTTATAGATTCATAACTTTAAGATTCATAATTTTATAGATTCATAGATTCATAATTTTATAGATTCATAACTTTAAAGAATCATAATTTTATAGATTAATAACTTTAAAGATTCATAATTTTATAGATTCATAATTTTATAGATTCATAACTTTAAAGAATCATAATTTTATAGATTAATAACTTTAAAGATTCATAATTTTATAGATTAATAACTTTAAAGATTCATAATTTTATAGATTCATAATTTTATAGATTCATAACTTTAAAGAATCATAATTTTATAGATTAATAACTTTAAAGATTCATAATTTTATAGATTCATAACTTTAAAGAATCATAATTTTATAGATTCATAACTTTAAGATTCATAATTTTATAGATTCATAGATTCATAATTTTATAGATTCATAACATTAAAGATTCATAATTTTATAGATTAATAACTTTAAAGATTCATAATTTTATAGATTCATAATTTTATAGATTAATAACTTTAAAGATTCATAATTTTATAGATTCATAACTTTAAAGAATCATAATTTTATAGATTCATAACTTTAAGATTCATAATTTTATAGATTCATAGATTCATAATTTTATAGATTCATAACATTAAAGATTCATAATTTTATAGATTAATAACTTTAAAGATTCATAATTTTATAGATTCATAATTTTATAGATTCATAACTTTAAAGAATCATAATTTTATAGATTAATAACTTTAAAGATTCATAATTTTATAGATTCATAACTTTAAAGAATCATAATTTTATAGATTCATAACTTTAAGATTCATAATTTTATAGATTCATAGATTCATAATTTTATAGATTCATAACATTAAAGATTCATAATTTTATAGATTAATAACTTTAAAGATTCATAATTTTATAGATTCATAATTTTATAGATTAATAACTTTAAAGATTCATAATTTTATAGATTCATAACTTTAAAGAATCATAATTTTATAGATTCATAACTTTAAGATTCATAATTTTATAGATTCATAGATTCATAATTTTATAGATTCATAACATTAAAGATTCATAATTTTATAGATTAATAACTTTAAAGATTCATAATTTTATAGATTCATAATTTTATAGATTAATAACTTTAAAGATTCATAATTTTATAGATTCATAACTTTAAAGATTCATAATTTTATAGATTCATAACTTTAAAGAATCATAATTTTATAGATTCATAAATTATCACATTCATAGCTGGTTAGTTTCGTAGATTTGTAAATTCGTAGATTCATAATTGCGTAGATTTATAGTTTATGTATTATTTTAATATTTCATTTTAAATGGTTTATATACAAATCAATACTAAGATTCGAATTGAAAGCCGATTGAAATGTAGGACAAGTTTTATTCAGTGAAATATAGCAAGTCATTTCTAATCATTATTTTTTACACGGTTTATCAACGGGGTGCCAATTCGATTATTGTATTTGAGTGACTTTTTCTTTCAATAACATTCAAAATATAAACCTGGATCATATAAATTCATAGAAAAATAATTCTACAATAGATAAATTAGTTAAATCATGTTTTTATATGATTATAATTGTTTGTTTCGATCAAAATTTCAAATTTCTAGCAGTGCCTCTTTCTCAAATTGATTCAAACATCTCCAATTTAACAATTTAATGACTTTAATTAATTACTAGCGTTTTGTCTGTTTGTCCGTCCACCTTTTTTTTGTATTTAATTGTTGTATAGCTGTGGATGGGACATTATTCAGAAAAAAAATTTTTTCAACTCTTTTTTGGACTTGGAACAATCGGGTTATTCCAAAAAAATTGTTCGACAAAGGATTCGAATCTCAGATCTACTTGTTGGAAAACAAGCACTTCGAAAACCTCACCAACCGCACTGGTGCGTCTCGATACAAGTTTCGACGAGATGTGAGTATATAAGCAGCGAAACTTTTCATTTTTTAAAAAACAGGTGAAAAATATAGAGCTATAGAGTCTGGCGGTTCTTTTTTACAAAAAATGATAGTTCCGCCACTGGAAATGCAGTTCTTATGAAATATTATATGTATCCGTGTAACAGTCAATTGTTTTTCGATACATCCGTTATGTTCCTCATAAACAATTTAATCATACACGAAACGTAATTTGATTCCGCAGACGCATTTTAATGCAATGGTAATCAACATGTCTGGGCTTCAAATATTTCTCACCAAACTAAACTCCCAAAGTGATTCAATCAGAATGAATTAATTCACTCTCGGGTTTTGGATAGTTTTTTACCGTTAGCAATCTCTAAATTTGAGAAAAATAGTTTATGGAATGAAAAATGACATCAAATGACGTGAATTCATCCAAAAATACAACACCAGGAAAAGCCACTGGAGCACTCTGCTCCAGCCGAATAAAAATCTTGAAAATCCAAGAATTTCCGAAGAAAATACCTTCCAGCTCCATATGCACCAGCACAAACCAGTAGAAACCAGTTAACGCACAGCACAATCGCACAAAATACCACATCTGAATAACACTGATCTGCCGTTTCATGTAAGAGCCTGTCAAAGAGTTCCAAATCGAACGCCCAGACATCCTGCCCATCGAAATTAAAACTCCAGCTCCATAGTGGATTCTCATCAGCCCAGGGTATTTTCAGGATGCGTTTATAGCGTCACATCTCGAATTTTTGGATCATTTGAGCTTTCAAGGTTCAAGTTCCCACTCTGTTCAGCAGTACTTAAGTTAGTTAAGTGATAGTGATAAGTGAATTATATAAATTAGTGAAGTGTAATGTCTATTAATTAACCCCACGTATTGATTTTTCAGTTTATAATAAATAGTCGTAGTGAAAAAAACTAGTAAAGTAATCGAAGAATTTAAATAAATTATTCTAGTTAGTTAAGTGATAGTGATAAGTGAATTATATGAATTAGTAAAGTGTAGTGTCTACTAATAACCCCACGGATAGATTTTTCAGTTTTTAGTAAATAGTCGTAGTGAAAAAACTAGTAAAGTAATCAAGGAATTTAAATAAATTATTCTAGTTAGTTAAGTGATAGTGATAAGTGAATTATATAAATTAGTAAAGTGTAGTGTCTAATAATTAACCCCACGGATAGATTTTTCAGTTTATAATAAATAGTCGTAGTGAAAAAACTAGTAAAGTAATCGAGGAATTTAAATAAATTATTCTAGTTAGTTAAGTGATAGTGATAAGTGAATTATATAAATTAGTAAAGTGTAGTGTCTAATAATTAACCCCACGGATAGATTTTTCAGTTTATAATAAATAGTCGTAGTGAAAAAACTAGTAAAGTAATCGAGGAATTTAAATAAATTATTCTAGTTAGTTAAGTGATAGTGATAAGTGAATTATATAAATTAGTAAAGTGTAGTGTCTAATAATTAACCCCACGAATAGATTTTTCAGTTTATAATAAATAGTCGTAGTGAAAAAAACTAGTAAAGTAATCGAAGAATTTAAATAAATTATTCTAGTTAGTTAAGTGATAGTGATAAGTGAATTATATAAATTAGTAAAGTGTAGTGTCTACTAATAACCCCACGGATAGATTTTTCAGTTTTTAGTAAATAGTCGTAGTGAAAAAACTAGTAAAGTAATCGAAGAATTTAAATAAATTATTCTAGTTAGTTAAGTGATAGTGATAAGTGAATTATATAAATTAGTAAAGTGTAGTGTCTAATAATTAACCCCACGAATAGATTTTTCAGTTTATAATAAATAGTCGTAGTGAAAAAACTAGTAAAGTAATCGAGGAATTCAAATAAATTATTCTAGTTAGTTAAGTGATAGTGATAAGTGAATTATATAAATTAGTAAAGTGTAGTGTCTAATAATTAACCCCACGGATAGATTTTTCAGTTTATAATAAATAGTCGTAGTGAAAAAATCTAGTAAAGTAATCGAAGAATTTAAATAAATTATTCAAGTTAGTTAAGTGATAGTGATAAGTGTATTATATAAATTAGTAAAGTGTAGTGTCTAATAATTAACCCCACGGATAGATTTTTCAGTTTATAATAAATAGTCGTAGTGAAAAAACTTGTAAAGTAATCGAGGAATTTAAATAAATTATTCTAGTTAGTTAAGTGATAGTGATAAGTGAATTATATAAATTAGTAAAGTGTAGTGTCTAATAATTAACCCCACGAATAGATTTTTCAGTTTATAATAAATAGTCGTAGTGAAAAAACTAGTAAAGTAATCGAGGAATTCAAATAAATTATTCTAGTTAGTTAAGTGATAGTGATAAGTGAATTATATAAATTAGTAAAGTGTAGTGTCTAATAATTAACCCCACGAATAGATTTTTCAGTTTATAATAAATAGTCGTAGTGAAAAAAACTAGTAAAGTAATCGAAGAATTTAAATAAATTATTCTAGTTAGTTAAGTGATAGTGATAAGTGAATTATATAAATTAGTAAAGTGTAGTGTCTAATAATTAACCCCACGAATAGATTTTTCAGTTTATAATAAATAGTCGTAGTGAAAAAACTTGTAAAGTAATCGAGGAATTTAAATAAATTATTCTAGTTAGTTAAGTGATAGTGATAAGTGAATTATATAAATTAGTAAAGTGTAGTGTCTAATAATTAACCCCACGAATAGATTTTTCAGTTTATAATAAATAGTCGTAGTGAAAAAAACTAGTAAAGTAATCGAAGAATTTAAATAAATTATTCTAGTTAGTTAAGTGATAGTGATAAGTGAATTATATAAATTAGTAAAGTGTAGTGTCTAATAATTAACCCCACGGATAGATTTTTCAGTTTATAATAAATAGTCGTAGTGAAAAAACTTGTAAAGTAATCGAGGAATTTAAATAAATTATTCTAGTTAGTTAAGTGATAGTGATAAGTGAATTATATAAATTAGTAAAGTGTAGTGTCTAATAATTAACCCCACGAATAGATTTTTCAGTTTATAATAAATAGTCGTAGTGAAAAAAACTAGTAAAGTAATCGAAGAATTTAAATAAATTATTCTAGTTAGTTAAGTGATAGTGATAAGTGAATTATATAAATTAGTAAAGTGTAGTGTCTAATAATTAACCCCACGAATAGATTTTTCAGTTTATAATAAATAGTCGTAGTGAAAAAACTAGTAAAGTAATCGAGGAATTCAAATAAATTATTCTAGTTAGTTAAGTGATAGTGATAAGTGAATTATATAAATTAGTAAAGTGTAGTGTCTAATAATTAACCCCACGGATAGATTTTTCTGTTTATAATAAATAGTCGTAGTGAAAAAACTAGTAAAGTAATCAAGGAATTTAAATAAATTATTCTAGTTAGTTAAGTGATAGTGATAAGTGAATTATATAAATTAGTAAAGTGTAGTGTCTAATAATTAACCCCACGGATAGATTTTTCTGTTTATAATAAATAGTCGTAGTGAAAAAACTAGTAAAGTAATCAAGGAATTTAAATAAATTATTCTAGTTAGTTAAGTGATAGTGATAAGTGAATTATATAAATTAGTAAAGTGTAGTGTCTAATAATTAACCCCACGAATAGATTTTTCAGTTTATAATAAATAGTCGTAGTGAAAAAACTAGTAAAGTAATCGAGGAATTTAAATAAATTATTCTAGTTAGTTAAGTGATAGTGATAAGTGAATTATATAAATTAGTAAAGTGTAGTGTCTAATAATTAACCCCACGGATAGATTTTTCTGTTTATAATAAATAGTCGTAGTGAAAAAACTAGTAAAGTAATCGAGGAATTCAAATAAATTATTCTAGTTAGTTAAGTGATAGTGATAAGTGAATTATATAAATTAGTAAAGTGTAGTGTCTAATAATTAACCCCACGGATAGATTTTTCTGTTTATAATAAATAGTCGTAGTGAAAAAACTAGTAAAGTAATCGAAGAATTTAAATAAATTATTCAAGTTAGTTAAGTGATAGTGATAAGTGTATTATATAAATTAGTAAAGTGTAGTGTCTAATAATTAACCCCACGGATAGATTTTTCAGTTTATAATAAATAGTCGTAGTGAAAAAACTAGTAAAGTAATCGAGGAATTTAAATAAATTATTCTAGTTAGTTAAGTGATAGTGATAAGTGAATTATATAAATTAGTGAAGTGTAGTGTCTAATAATTAACCCCACGAATAGATTTTTCAGTTTATAATAAATAGTCGTAGTGAAAAAACTAGTAAAGTAATCGAAGAATTCAAATAAATTATTCTAGTTAGTTAAGTGATAGTGATAAGTGAATTATATAAATTAGTAAAGTGTAGTGTCTAATAATTAACCCCACGGATAGATTTTTCTGTTTATAATAAATAGTCGTAGTGAAAAAAACTAGTAAAGTATTCGAAGAATTTAAATAAATTATTCTAGTTAGTTAAGTGATAGTGATAAGTGAATTATATAAATTAGTAAAGTGTAGTGTCTAATAATTAACCCCACGAATAGATTTTTCAGTTTATAATAAATAGTCGTAGTGAAAAAAACTAGTAAAGTAATCGAAGAATTTAAATAAATTATTCAAGTTAGTTAAGTGATAGTGATAAGTGAATTATATAAATTAGTAAAGTGTAGTGTCTAATAATTAACCCCACGGATAGATTTTTCTGTTTATAATAAATAGTCGTAGTGAAAAAACTAGTAAAGTAATCGAGGAATTTAAATAAATTATTCTAGTTAGTTAAGTGATAGTGATAAGTGAATTATATAAATTAGTAAAGTGTAGTGTCTAATAATTAACCCCACGAATAGATTTTTCAGTTTATAATAAATAGTCGTAGTGAAAAAAACTAGTAAAGTAATCGAAGAATTTAAATAAATTATTCAAGTTAGTTAAGTGATAGTGATAAGTGAATTATATAAATTAGTAAAGTGTAGTGTCTAATAATTAACCCCACGGATAGATTTTTCTGTTTATAATAAATAGTCGTAGTGAAAAAACTAGTAAAGTAATCGAGGAATTTAAATAAACTATTCTAGTTAGTTAAGTGATAGTGATAAGTGAATTATATAAATTAGTAAAGTGTAGTGTCTAATAATTAACCCCACGGATAGATTTTTCTGTTTATAATAAATAGTCGTAGTGAAAAAACTAGTAAAGTAATCGAGGAATTTAAATAAATTATTCTAGTTAGTTAAGTGATAGTGATAAATGAATTATATAAATTAGTAAAGTGTAGTGTCTAATAATTAACCCCACGGATAGATTTTTCAGTTTATAATAAATAGTCGTAGTGAAAAAACTAGTAAAGTAATCGAGGAATTTAAATAAATTATTCTAGTTAGTTAAGTGATAGTGATAAATGAATTATATAAATTAGTAAAGTGTAGTGTCTAATAATTAACCCCACGGATAGATTTTTCAGTTTATAATAAATAGTCGTAGTGAAAAAAACTAGTAAAGTAATCGAAGAATTTAAATAAATTATTCTAGTTAGTTAAGTGATAGTGATAAGTGAATTATATAAATTAGTGAAGTGTAGTGTGAATAAATACGAAAAATGTATTACAAAATAACGATTTTCAGCTGGATAATGAAAACCGTGTGAACTAGCTTAATGTGTACTGATTGTAAAGGTGCGAAAACTTATGGTCCACCCTGTAAGTCTTCTAACAACATATCGAATATTATGAATGACATCGCAATGTCAGATACTTATAAATATCGATTGTTTTGTGTCCGAAAAGCCACGCCGCTTAGCGATCGCCGATAAACTGTAGCTTCATTGACTATTCATGGGCATTTTATTTGACAAAATGATATTCCAATTGAGTTAACTTGATCTGATGGTGTCGTTGGAATATTAATTATGTCGAAATACGTCGGGACAGAGTCAAATAATGAACGTGTCGATGATAAAAAAAAAATGCATTTCATAAACAGGATGCAATCGGACAAGAAGTCATAGTTATTGTTAATTTAATATCAAATATGGTGGACGCGACCGTCGAACGCTTTGTTAGCAGCTATTTAATTTATTTAAATTCACATATCAAGCTTCGAGGTTCCCACATGACAAAATAACAAAAAATTTGATGTTTTTCAATTCAAAATTAATTTTTAAACCATAGCAAAAGATTTGATTTCAATTGGCAAGTGATTGTGCACTTTTTCGAATTGTAAAGTATTGAGCCTTCAACTAATTCTGCTCCAGCTCCACGTAGACTTTTAGGAGGTGGATATGTAACTCCCATTGATCACAAAAAGCCTCTTTTCGATCATACCTTCTATGACCTTAGATAACGTAGAAAAAAAAGTCATAAATAAATTATTTTTCAATAAAATCCCCCCTCAGAACGTATGACTGAAGCTAATGTTAAATATTTCACCCCTTAAGTCAAATTCTAGCTTCGCGAACAAGAAATAGTCGGAAGGGAACAGATCAGGGACATATAATGGATGTTTAATCTCTATGAAGCCACATTCGTGCCCAGTAGTCTTGGGAACCTGCCTCCTTTGCAGCATTATGTGACTAAACGAAAGCTTTCGACACAGTTTTATTCCTCGGTAAACTAGAATTTGATGAGGGGAAAGCATACAAATTACTGGCGATTCAGATTTGCGAGGGGTCAAGGATCCTGTTTATGAACTTGGTTAATGATTTACCGGAAGCTACTGCTTAGATCTGTTTTTAATTGTTGGATTTGATAGACTCAAGCCTCTATTTTGTTTTTGGTTTGCGTTAGTGTTAATCCTGGTCTAAAGTCAAAAGTTTATGACTCAATTTGAGACATTTTTCAAAATAAATCGACTCATGGAGATCTACTACAATAAAAACTTACTTATTCTTCTTCTTTTTTACTGTAAGCGAAATGCTTGTTTCGTTCGATGTGCCTGGTTAGGTTAGGTTAGGTTAATATGGACCGGATGACAGCCTGTCAAAATATCTGCCTGTTTAAACATTAATTTTTAATTAGAAGGGGTCTAAAATTATACGTTTTACCAAAAATAACTTATAAATAAATATTTGATGCGTTCCAATATAGTAAAAACAAGTTTTCGAGAAAGAAAAAACATTTAGAACATTAATTTTCAGTATAACTGTATACAAACAGGGGTCGCTTACTTATTCTTCTTCTTTTTTTACTGTAAGCGAAATGCTTGTTTCGTTCGATGTGCCTGGTTAGGTTAGGTTAGGTTAATATAGACCGGATGACAGCCTGTCAAAATATCTACCTGTTTAAACATTAATTTTTAATTAAAAGGGGTCTAAAATTATACGTTTTACCAAAAATAACTTATAAATAAATATTTAATGCGTTCCAATATAGTAAAAACAAGTTTCCGAGAAAGAAAAAACATTTAGAACATTAATTTTGAGTATAACTGTATACAAATAGAGATCGATTACTTATTCTTCTTCTTTTTTTACTGTACTTGTTTCGTTCGATGTGCCTGGTTAGGTTAGGTTAGGTTAATATAGACCGGATGACAGCCTGTCAAAATATCTACCTGTTTAAACATTAATTTTTAATTAAAAGGGGTCTAAAATTATACGTTTTACCAAAAATAACTTATAAATAAATATTTGATGCGTTCCAATATAGTAAAAACAAGTTTTCGAGAAAGAAAAAACATTTAGAACATTAATTTTGAGTATAACTGTATACAAATAGAGATCGATTACTTATTCTTCTTCTTTTTTTACTGTACTTGTTTCGTTCGATGTGCCTGGTTAGGTTAGGTTAGGTTAATATAGACCGGATGACAGCCTGTCAAAATATCTACCTGTTTAAACATTAATTTTTAATTAAAAGGGGTCTAAAATTATACGTTTTACCAAAAATAACTTATAAATAAATATTTGATGCGTTCCAATATAGTAAAAACAAGTTTTCGAGAAAGAAAAAACATTTAGAACATTAATTTTGAGTATAACTGTATACAAACAGGGGTCGATTACTTATTCTTCTTCTTTTTTTACTGTACTTGTTCCGTTCGATGTGTCTGGTTAGGTTAGGTGTTCCAATTTACAATTTTACAAGCGAAATGTCTTAATTAATTTCGAAATTGAATTAACATGATTCATCGAATGAACTAGATTCATTAAACGAACTAAATCCATTATTTTGATGTTTATAATAATCATATTTAAACTAATAAAACGCTGACAGTTGTTTACCCTTTCTTATTCTTCTTTTTTTTATGTGTCTGGTTAGGTTAGGTTAGTTAAACCAGATTAATTCGGTTTCTATATCTCTTTCTTCTATTTCATTTACTTCGTTAGTTGTGATTTCTGTATTTTCTTTTTTAAACAATTCTCTAAGATATTGGATCCAAGTTTTCTTTCTTATTAGCCTATAAAATCCTTTGTTTAAGTAAAAAATTTCGATATCGAATTCTGGGAAGTTTGAAATCGAGTAAATATCACTATACAGGGTGTTTATGAGAAAAATTTGGGTGTGGATGTTTATTTATTTATTCATTAGCTCTCGAAGAAATTTTTGATTTAAAAATTCAATTTTGCTATCTTTAGATTATACAGATTGTCCCTGTAAAAGTTACAGATCGTTAACCATTGGGCATGAGCCGTCCCTGGTCTTCAGATAGTAGTGTAGAATTATTTATTCTTTCAAAGACACTATTTGGACATACGTAATCATCCGTTAAAAATTCGGAACGTTTGAATTTATAATTTAGAAAATAAACTAAAATAAAAGTTTTGATTTCGCAACTTTAGGTGCTTATAATTCAGAAACGAGGGGTCGTATGAGAAAATTTTTGTTATGTCACAGCATTATTATCACGTCAACAAATCATTTTCGAATTTTTTGCATCGAGTCACGATATATTTGATCGCAGTTTTGAATTCTACATGAAAATTTTTTTTTTTTTTGAATAATGTCTTATGTACCTAGATTTTGACTTGGTTTGAGTTATTTATAGCATTGTTAGTTTTCTATCGTTGTCTTATGCTTATATTCAACCGTCCTGAGGCTATTGATATTAATTAATTAATAATAATAAATAATTTAATCTTCTAATTAATAATGTCTCACCCTGTATAAATAAACGAATTATGATCGACTACTAATGGGTTTATAACAATGTGGTTTCCGTTGATGATCATTATCAATGGAAACGAGTAGATTTAATTGCCTTTGCGGCACTGTTTAAGGCAAAAATATACAGGATATGTTGGAAATAATTAAATTTTTACTTCTTGGTTTTTTTTTATTAAATGTTTTTTAGTACAGTGAACCAAGCAAATCACCTCGCATGGATTAGTTTGAAATTTTTGCAGAAGCTCAAAAATGATGCAAATAACAAACCTGATTTGGTACCAATGTATGCTTCTACCCCAGGAGTGAATGCCACCCTTACTCGGGGGTGGAAATTTAAAATTTCAAAATAATACCGGGAATCGATAGAGAACTGAATTTTATGAAGAAAATGTTGAGTGATGTTTTTTATTTAACTTAATAGTTTCTGAGTTATTCGCGATTGAAAATTTAGAAAAAAAACACGTTTTTCAATATTTTTTCGTGAATAATTCGAAAATTACGCATTTTCTGGAAAAAATTATTCTTATCAAAATTGAAGCTTATAAGAAAACGAAGAAATTAGTTGGTCTGGATTTGATTTTTTAAATAATATTCAGCAACTTATGAGTCGCTGAAAGTCAATTTTCTTTTTCGTAAATTTTTGCGTTTGAGTTTGAGCTCAAATAACGGAAAAACTATCAATTTTTCGTAAAAAATTGTTATGAACATTTTTAAAGTACTTTTTTAGACCTTTAAAATGAGTTTTTACAAAACCGTCTGCCACGAAAATTAACCGAGTTATGACGAAAATTGAGAAAAAAACACGTTTTTCAACAATTTTTCGTGAAAAACTCGAAAATTACGCATTTTCTGGAAAAAATTATTTTTGTCAAAATTGACGTTTATAAAAAAACAAAGAAATTAGTCAGTTCAAATTGAATTTGAATTGAATAATATTCAGCAACTTATGAGTCACTGAAAATCAATTTTTTCTTTTTCAGAAATTTATGCGGAACTTTGAGCTCAAATAACGAAAAAACTATCAATTTTTCGTAAAAAATTGTGATGAACATTTTTAAAGTACTTTTTCAGACCTTTAAAATGAGCTTTCACAAAACCGTTTAGCATGAAAATTAAGTGAGTTATGACGGAAATTAAAAAAAACACACGCTTTTCAACATTTTTTCGTGAAAAACTCGAAAATTACGCATTTTCTGGAAAAAATTATTCTTATCAAAATTGAAGTTTATAAAAAAACAAAGAAATTGATCATTTTGAATCGAATTTTTCAAATAATATTCAGCAACTTATGAGTCACTGAAAATCAATTTTTTCTTTTTCGTAAATTTATGTGGAAGTTTGAGCTCAAATAACGGAAAAACTATCAATTTTTCGTAAACATTTGTAATAAACATTTTTGAAGTACTTTTTCAGACCTTTAAAATGAGTTTTTACAAAACCGTCTGCCATGAAAATTAAGCGAGTTATGACTAAAATTAAAAAAAAAACACGTTTTTCAACATTTTTTCGTGAAAAACTCGAAAATTACGCATTTTCTGGAAAAAATTATTCTTATCAAAATTGAAGTTTATAAAAAAACAAAGAAATTGATCATTTTGAATCGAATTTTTCAAATAATATTCAGCAACTTATGAGTCACTGAAAATCATTTTTTTCTTTTTCGTAAATTTATGCGGAAGTTTGAGCTCGAATAACGGAAAAACTATCAATTTTTCATAAAAATTTGTAATAAACATTTTTAAAGTACTTTTTTAATCCTTTGAAATGAGTTTTTACAAAACCGTTTAGCATGAAAATTAAGCGAGTTATGACGAAAATTAGTTAAGAAACTCGAATTTGAAAAAAAAATTCGGTAAATTTGACACCATGTGGCGGCAAAATTAAAATTAATCGTAGCCCATGAAAAATGAAAAAAACTTGTTTAATAAAATAAAATGATTTCATACTTTCGGCCGTTTTTAAAATAATTGCGTTAGGGTAGTTTTTAAGGGTAGTTTCATATACAAAATAGAAATATTTTATTTACATTGTAAAAAAACAATCATTTCACATGTTTGAACATACTGAGCCCTAAAACTGCTTCCATTTAGTAATTCGCAATTTTCTCCATTCTGAGGGGTGGTTTTTGGTGGTTGCATTATTAAAAATATTGAGGATCAAATTTCTTATACTCGAAGAAAAGAAATTCTCCTATTACGATCCAAAATAAAGAAAAATTCAACATTTTTTAAATAATCTTTGTATGAGGGGTTGTTTTTAAGGGTAGTTGAATTGTAAAATATCAAAATATTGAAGTCATGATACAAAACAATCAACATTTATTGAAATTAAACATAACTATAGCCCATTACAGCTTTAACTCATTAATTTCCATTTTATTGGAATAAGGGGTGATTCTCACCCCTTAAAAATAAAAAGTATACTTTGCAACCAAGTCAGGTTTGAAGTTAAGATGAACTTTATCCTAAATTTTCAAGAAAATCGATAAAAACCTTTAAAATTACGAGTTTTCGGTTGATTTTCTTGACTTAAGGCTAAAATCTCGTTAAAACGCAGATAAATCTGATCCTGAACCACCTGTATAAATCGTACTGGACATATCAAAAGCTTTCGATACAATTTAGCATGCCAACTTCTAAATAAAGTTCGTACGGTTTGTCATCCTCATCCACCGACTGGTTTAATATCTTCCGATCCATCCAGATGGACGCACCTCAGAAAAGATTGTCACCATCACCGCGAATTTCCCCGCTGAGTCTTCAGCTCCACAAAAACTTCTTCAAGACCAAAAAACTGTACATCCCGCAACAGTTTCTAATCTTCTACAAGACCAGGATTCCTCCAACTTTGAAGCACCGTTTGCACGTTCGGAAATCGGCTCCCAAGCTTCAATACAGAAGATAGAAGATTTATAAGCAGTCCAGAAACATCTTAGAGACGACCTGGCGCTGTTTTACGCAAACTAACACGGCGGATGTCGTTTCGATCTGACATAATCTCTTCTAGAACATCTTCAAGACCTACTCGGCGAGCAGACATGGCAGACATCACCAGAAGGTGTCCAGAACGTCAATTTATCGGGGGGTTATCCTCTTGGGATTGCTTTTTATATGGGGAAAAAAATATTTATTGGTGATCGACTACATTTTCGTGTAAAACGAATCTAGTAATAAATAAAACCGCCTGTTGGCGCGCGATTAAAACCAACGACACTGATCGAGTGGAATTCCACTTTCGTTGCGTGCAGTAATCTCGCTTGAAGCACCGCCGCCGACATGGACGCAACGGAAGCGGTACTTTTGACAGATTTCGGCGTCGTTAACATTCAAATAAGGTCCCACCTACCTACATGGGAATATATGCGACTGTCACGCATTCGTCTTTTTGTAATCGAATACTCACAAACTGAGACAGAGACAGAAAAGTTGAATATTGAATAAACGTTTCAATCAACAGGTTTCTTAAACTTTAAAAAACATCCGAAATGTGTATGAGTAATTTATGATGAATTATAAATTGTTAGGGGTAAATTAACTATTCATTTTTCAACGTAATTTCCTTACAGATCCATAAATATGACAACCTAGCCGTTTTTATAAGTCTGGGGACAGAAAATAGTCCCGGAGTGATAAATCTGGCGAATAAGGTACATGTTGTAGCGATTCAAACTTTAATTCATTGATTTTGGCCTGTATACGAAACAATATTTGTCTTTTTTGTACAATTTTCATCCAATTGCTTTGTTTGATTATTTATTTCTGTTATAAATCACCAAACACTCGATGGGAACATCTTCAAGACGCTGTTTTTGTTCAATTGCATCATCCGGTACCGATTCGTGGATTTTCTTCAACGTTTCTGGACTCGTCACTTCGTTTGGTCGACAACCGCGATGCTGGTCCTTGTAGGTCGTACGGTCTCGTCTAAACTACGCTACCCAACATTTTACTGTTGATAACGAAGTAGCAGCTTCGTCTAAAGTAGAATCTAGTTGTGTATGAGTAATTTATGATGAATTACAAAGTGTTGGGGGTGAATTAACTATTTATTTTTCAACGTAATTTCCTTACAGATCCATAAATATGACAACCTAGCCGTTTTTTTAAGTCTGGGGACAGAAAATAGTCCCGGAGTGATAAATCTGGCGAATAAGGTACATGTTGTAGCGATTCAAACTTTAATTCATTGATTTTGGCCTGTATACGAAACAATATTTGTCTTTTTTGTACAATTTTCATCCAATTGCTTTGTTTGATTATTTATTTCTGTTATAAATCACCAAACACTCGATGGGAACATCTTCAAGACGCTGTTTTTGTTCAATTGCATCATCCGGTACCGATTCGTGGATTTTCTTCAACGTTTCTGGACTCGTCACTTCGTTTGGTCGACAACCGCGATGCTGGTCCTTGTAGGTCGTACGGTCTCGTCTAAACTACGCTACCCAACATTTTACTGTTGATAACGAAGTAGCAGCTTCGTCTAAAGTAGAATCTAGTTGTGTATGAGTAATTTATGATGAATTACAAAGTGTTGGGGGTGAATTAACTATTTATTTTTCAACGTAATTTCCTTACAGATCCATAAATATGACAACCTAGCCGTTTTTTTAAGTCTGGGGACAGAAAATAGTCCCGGAGGGCTAAATCTGGCGAATAACGTACATGTTGTAGCTATTCAAACTTTAATTCATTGATTTTGGCCTGTATACGAAACAATATTTGTCTTTTTTGTACAATTTTCATCCAATTGCTTTGTTTGATTATTTATTTCTGTTATAAATCACCAAACACTCGATGGGAACATCTTCAAGACGCTGTTTTTGTTCAATTGCATCATTCGGTACCGATTTGTGGATTTTCTTCAACGTTTCTGGACTCGTCACTTCGTTTGGTCGACAACCGCGATGCTGGTCCTTGTAGGTCGTACGGTCTCGTCTAAACTACGCTACCCAATATTTTACTGTTGATAACGAAGTAGCAGCTTCGTCTAAAGTAGAATCTAGTTGTGTATGAGTAATTTATGATGAATTACAAAGTGTTGGGGGTGAATTAACTATTTATTTTTCAACGTAATTTCCTTACAGATCCATAAATATGACAACCTAGCCGTTTTTTTAAGTCTGGGGACAGAAAATAGTCCCGGAGGGCTAAATCTGGCGAATAACGTACATGTTGTAGCTATTCAAACTTTAATTCATTGATTTTGGCCTGTATACGAAACAATCTTTGTCTTTTTTGTACAATTTTCATCCAATTGCTTTGTTTGATTATTTATTTCTGTTATAAATCACCAAACACTCGATGGGAACATCTTCAAGACGCTGTTTTTGTTCAATTGCATCATTCGGTACCGATTTGTGGATTTTCTTCAACGTTTCTGGACTCGTCACTTCGTTTGGTCGACAACCGCGATGCTGGTCCTTGTAGGTCGTACGGTCTCGTCTAAACTACGCTACCCAATATTTTACTGTTGATAACGAAGTAGCAGCTTCGTCTAAAGTAGAATCTAGTTGTGTATGAGTAATTTATGATGAATTATAAATTGTTAGGGGTAAATTAACTATTCATTTTTCAACGTAATTTCCTTACAGATCCATAAATATGACAACCTAGCCGTTTTTTTAAGTCTGGGGACAGAAAATAGTCCCGGAGTGATAAATCTGGCGAATAAGGTACATGTTGTAGCGATTCAAACTTTAATTCATTGATTTTGGCCTGTATACGAAACAATCTTTGTCTTTTTTGTACAATTTTCATCCAATTGCTTTGTTTGATTATTTATTTCTGTTATAAATCACCAAACACTCGATGGGAACATCTTCAAGACGCTGTTTTTGTTCAATTGCACACATCCGGTACTGTTTCGTGGATTTTCTTCAACGTTTCTGGACTCGTCACTTCGTTTGGTCGACAACCGCGATGCTGGTCCTTGCAGGTCGTATAGTCTCGTCTAAACTTTGCTACCCAAAAAAGATTGTAACATATAACGATGAATATTGATGGTTGAAACATATGCTTTCTAATTCAGTGGTACTGGCCCAGTTCTAGGTCTGGTTAGGTACTTTTGGAACCGTCCCCGTATATGTACGCTGAGTTTTCTTTCTTATTTTTTTAATAATCTGTTGAACTATAAGTTAAATACCCGTTTTAGTATTTGTTTCTATAATAAATAAGGATACTCAAATATGCAGAAGGAAATTTCAAAATATTCTCATAGATACGCAAGTCATTGAGTCAAAATATGCCCAAAAGTTTTGAAAATATCCATTTATTATATAAAATAAACTGTTTTTAGTTAAGGAAACAGTAAAATGTGAAAACTTCTTTCCACAAAATCCAAATTTTCTTAGGTCTTCTCTCTATCTATTCTGTTGTCAGCTTCATTTGATTTTTTTGGTAGTTTTTATTGCCAAATTTCTTTCTTAGAAAGCCAGAAAAGATTTTTTTTCTAGAATCTAGTTATTTTTTTCACTATTATAACCTGGTTTTAAAATTTTAGTGAGACAAAATGAAAAAAGTTAGGTTTGAGAAGAACAAAACTATACTATACAGGGTGTCCCACAACGAGTTAAGACATTCGGGTTTTTGGATACGATGTTTTTAACTGAAATATGTTCAAAAATTTGTTATTTTCAAAAGAACATCCTGTATATTGATACATTTTTGAAATTTACGTAAGTTTAGTGTACTTTTGTCTAAAAACTTTTTTCGAAAAATGCGTACTTTTTGAGTTATTAATTTTTTTGTAAAAAATTTCACCATTGTAGACACTATTTTTTCACGATTACACCCTTAAAAATATGAAAATGGTTTTTATTCGGTTGCTTTTAGCAAGGTCAGACGTATTTGAATCTATATTGAAAAATTTTTCATTTTATACAGGGTGTGTATAAAAAGTGTTCAAAGTTTAACTTAACATAAATATCAAATTTCTTTATTTTTTTAAATAGGACACCCTGTATATTAATACATTTTTGAAATTTACGTAAATTTGGTGTACTTTTGTCTAAAAACTTTTTTCGAAAAATGCCTACTTTTTGAGTTATTAATATTTTTGTGAAAAATTTGACAGTTGCAGAACCTTATAAATTATTTTTTTACGACTACACCCTTAAAGATATGGAAATGGTTTTTATTCGGTTACTTTTAGCAAGATCAGACGTATTTGAATCTATATTGAAAAATTTTTCATTCTATACAGGGTGTATATAAAAAGTGTTCAAATTTTAACTACATAAATATCAAATTTCTTTATTTTTTTAAATAGAACACCCTGTATATTAATACATTTTTGAAATATACGTAAAATTATAATATACTTTTTGACTAAAAACTTTTTTCGAAAAATGCATACTTTTCGAGTTATTAATTTTTTTGTAAAAAATTTCACCATTGCACACACTTATAAATTATTTTTTCACGACTACACCCTTAAAGATATGAAAATGTTTTATATTCGGTTGCTTTTAGTAAAGTCAGACGTATTTGAATCTATATTGAAAAATTTTTTATTTTATACAGGGTGCGTTTAAAAAGTGTTTAAAGTTTAACTTCAGACCACACCTACATCTCTAAATGCTTACAGAAAACATTTAATATCTGGATAACGGCAAGGTTTAGGTATAGAAAAGTATACATGAATTTGCCTTATTTTTACCGCTGAATGCATCAAAATAGAAAAAACCGGGTGGTTCTATTTAAAAAAATAAAGAAATTTGATATTTATGAAGTTAAACTTTGAACACTATTTATACGCACCCTGTATAGAATGAAACATTTTTCAACATAGATTTAAATACGTCTGACCTTGCTTAAAGCAACCGAATAAAAATCATTTTCATATCTTTAAGGGAATCATCGTAAAAAAATAATTTATAAGGGTCAAACTTTTTACAAAAAAATTAATAACTCGAAAACTACGCATTTTTGGAAAAAAGTTTTTAGACAAAAGTATACTAAAATTTCACTTATTTTTCAAAAATGTATTAATATACAGGGTGTTTAATTGAAAATAACAAAGTTACAGTCGACTTCCGGTAGAACCGGAAGTCGGCCATCTTTGAAAATATTATAGTTAAAAAGACCGTATCCGATAACCTAAACGTAGAAATTCTCATGATTCTACTATGAATATTTTGCTATATACAGATAGTTTTAACTCGTCGAGGGACACACTGTATATTAGTGTCTTCTTTTTTGCTGTTGGTACTCATTATTCGGTATTTCTCATTTCTTCTCCCTTCAAAATTATCTATTTTCACTTATTTATGTACCTTCATCCATTTACCAAATAACAGTGAGTATTTCACAGTATTTCTGAATTGATCGGACCACCCAGTATAACAATTATGTTTTATTTTTATCGGTATAACTAAATACGGCTGGCAATTAATAATTTTAATTTTGTCGTCAATTGTCAACTACCAATTTTGTTGTTAATGAGTCATCGGATAATGTCAATAACCACTAAAATGAAACAAACATTTTTTACACGTATATTGGAACCGGTAAAGTGTACTGTACAAATTTATCTATATAATCCATATCTCGCACGTCGATTAAGTTGTCTTCGTAAGCGTGTTCCTTCCAAAATTCCGCGTCCTCTTTCGACAATTTCTTCAACCAAGCCTGTTAAAACATTCCTTTCAAATGAAAGCTGTCAGACGTCACAAATTACATAACATAACCCCACTTTATATCGAAAAGTCAACCAACAACATATAAACTTCATCGATAAATGGAATGTAGCTTCTTAAATTTGAAAATAATTATAAGCACAACATGAAAAACTCAAAAACCAACAAAAAATGTCCATTGGATTGTGGAAGAGTCCTTGTTTCAAGTCCACATCAACGAGAATCTCAATAAAATGAAAAGTGAGGTTATAAAATATATTGGATATACTAACCAGTTCGCTATGTCTTATATACCCGATTTCTAAATCGTTAAAACATGTTTCTGCATACTTCTTTCCAATTTTCAAATACTTCATCGCCCCTTTATAGTCGTTGTATTTCACTATTCGAAAATAACCTTTCATGTGGTATAATCTAAAACGTTAATAATATCACAAGCTACACGAAATTTCACATACCCAAATTGGTTGTTGAACCAGGAGGTCGTTAAATAAATCAAAAACGTGTAATTCGAGTCGATTAACAAACACGTACCGTTAGAAAATAAAACAAACCTTGTAACTATAAGTCAAGGTTGTAGCAGGTCAATACAAACTTAGTTTTTATTAATAAATTAAAAAGATTTCGAAGATGTGGCTTTTATTAAGTTTCCACTGATTGGAGGCTCCTCAGCTTCAATAAAAACACGTACGGAGCAGTGGAGCATCATCCGTATTCCCAAATTGGTTGTTAAATAGTTTAAATATCACCAAAAATAAATCAAAAACGTGTAATTCGAGTCGATTAACAAACACGTACCGTTACAAACCTTGTAACTATAAGTCAAGGTTGTAGCAGGTCAATACAAACTTAGTTTTTATTAATAAATTGAAAAGATTTCGAAGACATGGCTTTCATTAAGTTTCCACTGATTGGAGGCTCCTCAGCTTCAATAAAAACACGTACGGAGCAGTGGAGTATCATCCGTATTCCCAAATTGGTTGTTAAATAGTTTAAATATCACCAAAAATAAATCAAAAACGTGTAATTCGAGTCGATTAACATACACGTACCGTTACAAACCTTGTAACTATAAGTCAAGGTTGTAGCAGGTCAATACAAACTTTTAGTTTTTATTAATAAATTAAAAAGATTTCGAAGACATGGCTTTCATTAAGTTTCCACTGATTGGAGGCTCCTCAGCTTCAATAAAAACACGTACGGAGCAGTGGAGCATCATCCGTATTTCCAAATTGGTTGTTAAATAGTTTAAATATCACCAAAAATAAATCAAAAACGTGTAATTCGAGTCGATTAACAAACACGTACCGTTACAAACCTTGTAACTATAAGTCAAGGTTGTAGCAGGTCAATACAAACTTTTAGTTTTTATTGATAAATTAAAAAGATTTCGAAGATGTGGCTTTTATTAAGTTTCCACTGGTTGGAGGCTCAATAAAAGCACGTATGGAGCAGTGGAGCATCATCCGCATAGTATTGGAAGCCGTGGCGAAAACTAGTTGAAGTTGGATCTTGTTCTGATACTAATTTTGGTGTTTTTCGATACCTTACCTAGGCAAAATCATTTTAAATTTTTTCTGGAACCTTTCCAAAGAAGAAAATAATTCATTTATGCGATTCGTAGCCCTCGTAACAGCTTGCAAATGCTTCCTGTCCATTTTATAAGATAAATAGATTATCAACCCTTCGAGTAAATAAAGCCCCGTGATTAAATGTAACGTATTTTCGATTTGGGGGTCGAATTGAATCTTCCAAGCGGCTTCCTGCCAACCGACAGCCGATTCCCAATTTTCGTTTCTGATTTCCCTAAAAACCCAAATAAAGATAACGAATCAAAAGTAAGGTAAGCCTCAAGAAAGTAGAAGATAAAGGCCGGAATCCTACAAATGGAGATTGAGGTAGAAGCTCAGATTGGAAGAGGAATAGAAGAAGTACAAACAAAGAAATGGGGGCTGAAAAACTAGGAAAAACCAATCCACCTACACCTACAATTTGTTCTGGCAAACAAATGCTGATGCACCATTCAGAATTAACGATTCTACACGGCTCTATCCTGTTATTCCGAAAAAAACTTATTCTTGGTTACCGACGATATTTAAATAAAATATTTTTAAAGATATAATCTGTTAACTGGTTTCAATACCGTTGGATCTCTTCAGAATATTCGAAACAATATCTAATGCATCGATTTTACATTATAATATATAATGTTACGAACGAGTCCGCGATATGGGCCGTGAAACCGGTCTTGTCCGGCATGGAATTCTAAAATTCGGTGATATACCGCGGAATTCGTTTGATGTTTGTTTTTATATATGTTTTTATTATTGCAGGTGATTTGTTTACATTGTTAAATTGGACTAGGAAGATCTTTTTATTCGTTTTGTTCCTTTATTGTTCCTAGAATTTTTGAGAATTTCGTTTTGGATATATAAACGAGTTTATTTAGCGCAGTTAGTTAGTTTTTAATAAATAGTCATAGTGAACGAAACGGAATAGAGAAGTAACCGAAGAATATATAAGTTAGTTAAGTGTTAAGTGAATTATTATAGTAGTTAGTTAAGTGTAGTGTTTATAAATTCACGCTGCCGATTGAAATAGTGTATAAACGAAGTTATTTAAGTGATAAGTGAATTATTATAGTAGTTAGTTAAGTGTAGTGTTTATAAATTCACGCTACCGATTGAAATAGTGTATAAACGAAGTTATTTAAGTGATAAGTGAATTATTATAGTAGTTAGTTAAGTGTAGTGTTTATAAATTCACGCTGCCGATTGAAATAGTGTATAAACGAAGTTATTTAAGTGATAAGTGAATTATTATAGTAGTTAGTTAAGTGTAGTGTTTATAAATTCACGCTGCCGATTGAAATAGTGTATAAACGAAGTTATTTAAGTGATAAGTGAATTATTATAGTAGTTAGTTAAGTGTAGTGTTTATAAATTCACGCTACCGAATGAAATAGTGTATAAACGAAGTTAGTTAAGTGATAAGTGAATTATTACAGTAGTTAGTTAAGTGTAGTGTTCATAAATCCACGCCGCCGATTGAAATAGTGTATAAACGAAGTTATTTAAGTGATAAGTGAATTATTATAGTAGTTAGTTAAGTGTAGTGTTTATAAATTCACGCTGCCGAATGAAATAGTGTATAAACGAAGTTATTTAAGTGATAAGTGAATTATTAGAGTAGTTAGTTAAGTGTAGTGTTTATAAATTCACGCTGCCGATTGAAATAGTGTATAAACGAAGTTATTTAAGTGATAAGTGAATTATTATAGTAGTTAGTTAAGTGTAGTGTTTATAAATTCACGCTGCCGAATGAAATAGTGTATAAACGAAGTTATTTAAGTGATAAGTGAATTATTAGAGTAGTTAGTTAAGTGTAGTGTTTATAAATTCACGCTGCCGATTGAAATAGTGTATAAACGAAGTTATTTAAGTGATAAGTGAATTATTATAGTAGTTAGTTAAGTGTAGTGTTTATAAATTCACGCTGCCGATTGAAATAGTGTATAAACGAAGTTATTTAAGTGATAAGTGAATTATTATAGTAGTTAGTTAAGTGTAGTGTTCATAAATCCACGCTACCGATTGAAATAGTGTATAAACGAAGTTATTTAAGTGATAAGTGAATTATTATAGTAGTTAGTTAAGTGTAGTGTTTATAAATTCACGCTGCCGAATGAAATAGTGTATAAACGAAGTTATTTAAGTGATAAGTGAATTATTATAGTAGTTAGTTAAGTGTAGTGTTTATAAATTCACGCTGCCGATTGAAATAGTGTATAAACGAAGTTATTTAAGTGATAAGTGAATTATTATAGTAGTTAGTTAAGTGTAGTGTTTATAAATTCACGCTGCCGATTGAAATAGTGTATAAACGAAGTTATTTGAGTGATAAGTGAATTATTACAGTAGTTAGTTAAGTGTAGTGTTCATAAATCCACGCCGCCGATTGAAATAGTGTATAAACGAAGTTATTTAAGTGATAAGTGAATTATTATAGTAGTTAGTTAAGTGTAGTGTTTATAAATTCACGCTGCCGATTGAAATAGTGTATAAACGAAGTTATTCAAGTGATAAGTGGATTATTACAGTAGTTAGTTAAGTGTAGTGTTTATAAATTCACGCCACCGAATGAAATAGTGTATAAACGAAGTTATTTAAGTGATAAGTGAATTATTATAGTAGTTAGTTAAGTGTAGTGTTTATAAATTCACGCTGCCGAATGAAATAGTGTATAAACGAAGTTATTTAAGTGATAAGTGAATTATTATAGTAGTTAGTTAAGTGTAGTGTTTATAAATTCACGCCACCGAATGAAATAGTGTATAAACGAAGTTATTTAAGTGATAAGTGAATTATTATAGTAGTTAGTTAAGTGTAGTGTTTATAAATTCACGCTGCCGAATGAAATAGTGTATAAACGAAGTTATTTAAGTGATAAGTGAATTATTATAGTAGTTAGTTAAGTGTAGTGTTTATAAATTCACGCTGCCGAATGAAATAGTGTATAAACGAAGTTATTTGAGTGATAAGTGAATTATTACAGTAGTTAGTTAAGTGTAGTGTTCATAAATCCACGCCGCCGATTGAAATAGTGTATAAACGAAGTTATTTAAGTGATAAGTGAATTATTATAGTAGTTAGTTAAGTGTAGTGTTTATAAATTCACGCTGCCGATTGAAATAGTGTATAAACGAAGTTATTCAAGTGATAAGTGGATTATTACAGTAGTTAGTTAAGTGTAGTGTTTATAAATTCACGCCACCGAATGAAATAGTGTATAAACGAAGTTATTTAAGTGATAAGTGAATTATTATAGTAGTTAGTTAAGTGTAGTGTTTATAAATTCACGCCACCGAATGAAATAGTGTATAAACGAAGTTAGTTAAGTGATAAGTGAATTATTATAGTAGTTAGTTAAGTGTAGTGTTTATAAATTCACGCTGCCGATTGAAATAGTGTATAAACGAAGTTATTCAAGTGATAAGTGGATTATTACAGTAGTTAGTTAAGTGTAGTGTTTATAAATTCACGCCACCGAATGAAATAGTGTATAAACGAAGTTATTTAAGT